>NC_143556.1:57100000-57400000 GCF_054136105.1 Typopeltis vanoorti
GAGCACTTTCAACTTAAAACAGGAGTTGGAACCACTTTAAAACTATAAAAAACTGGAGCAGCAATATCACCGTGCGACCGTTCATATGCCTACACAGCGCCCTCTCTCAATAATAATAATAATAATAATAATAATAATAATAATAATAATAATAATAATAATAATAATAATAATAATAATAATAATAATAAATAACTATTTATTTGTGGTGCCATATGAAGTAATCTAAGAAGAAGAAGAATGAAGGAAAACGATTATGAAAAATCGACAGTGGGTGCAAAAATACGAATTTTCAGTTATCATAGGGATAACTGATTGCCAATTTCTTTTGAATAAGAGTTCAAATTTATTTCCTAAAGAAATTTGTATTTCTGATGGAATTATTTTAAGATATGCTTTGACACCTTGTAGTTGGAAAGAATTAACTGAAAGAGTTAAAAAACAGAATTCTTGGTTAATAAAATATAACCATCAGCTGAAGTGGGAAATTATTCACTATCTCTGGACAAACTAAGAAATTGGATGATAGAATCAACATGCAAATATCAAATATTACTCGCCAAAGGAAGAGAAAAATCAAAGTCATTATGAGGTTAATAGGGAGGCCTGTTCTTGATTTAAATGAAATTGGATGCCCAAAACGTGAAAACATAACGTGTACTTTTAAATGCTCTTGGAAACATAAAGAAAGATTCTGTGCTTTTAATAATTCTCAGAAGTATATGTATTGGTTTCAAAAACATAAATGTGCAACCCTTAATTTTACTACAGTAATAAATTCCCAAAGATAACCAAATGAAAATTAACTTTCAGATGAGAGTCACATTGTCAAAAACCACATGATGGCAATTCCACACACATTTTAAGAATCTTTGAACAACAGTGCAAATTTAACAATAAGAAGATTAAAGAACAAAAAATAGACTGTATTTTTCCCTTTATTTATTTTCTGCATGTTAGATTCCATAAATACAATTTGTAAATAATATTTCATTCAAATAAAATGTGTAAATTTAAATGAACAAATTGGGTTTCGTTGATGCATTATACAAATTTAAGTAAGACCATAACATTTTTTCTCCCTTGTGAAATTTCATGCCACAAACTAACCAGAGACTTTTTTTTTCAAAATCCACTCAGTGAAACTGTGTCAACTCTTGGAAGCAAAAGGAAATGGGTATTAAATTAATAGGGAGAATTTTAGTGGAGAATATTTCACCTGAAACGTGACAAAAAAATAAAAAGGTATCATAGCATGCAGATAACAAGTGAATCAACATGCATATATTAAAAATACTCGCCATGGGAAGAGAAAAATCAAAAAACATTAACGAATTTAATAGCCAGACCCGTTCTTCATTTAAATGATACCAAATGATGAAAACAATATGTGCAAGAATTTCAAAACTTTGAAAAAGCTGATGAATTTCTTGTTTGCTGTGATCATAAATATTTATTTGAGGGTAAACATTTTTTTTCTTTACGATTTTTCTTTATTTATTTCTTTCTTTCTGAGCTAATTTTCATTTGAAATAAGAATAAATAATTATGTATTTGTATTGGAAGAATATCTAATATAATAATTGTGTTAAAATATATATATATATAAATATCCCTACTGTGAAATAAATATTGGGCTGAGAGGACAACAGTCAGTTGGGACTAACGGAAATGAGTTTTATATAGTTGAACTATGTAAAAACCATAGTTCAACTTGTTTTGAAATGTCGCATGGAGAAAAATTGCATGAATTACATGTAAGTACCAGTGGCAAATCATTCACTATGAACAGCAGCACAAATGTTAAATCAGAAGAATAAGAAAAAAAAATACTGTCTTTTTTACTTTATTTAATTTCTGTATGTTAGATTCAGTAAATACAATTTGTTAATAATATTAGAGTCAAATAAAAGGTACATTAGAAATTAACAAAGCATATATTACAGAGCTAATATTCATTTGAAATAATAAGAAATAACAATTTATTTGTTGTGCTGGAAAAAGAAGTTTCTAAGCGAAAACGCTGTGGAGAGTTCAAAATCTTGTTTGAACTCTCATATCCATTACTTAAAATTACTAATGCTAAAGAAAAAAAATAAATAAAAACAAACAAACGCTAGTTACAGAAATAGGTTATGAGCACAAGGAATCGAAGGTAAAATTAATAGTCATATTGGTTTTAAAAAAAAATAAATGCAAGCATTAATTTACTACAGCAATAATTTCCCACTAGAACCAAGGGTTCCAACCCCTAAGCACACGATTTCTCACCTAAGTACAACAATTTATGTCGGAAAATAAATTCACATACATTTTATTTATTTATTAATTTATTTTGCTCAGTTATTCTGTTAGAATATGTAGTTAAACTGAATTTTAAAAGGAAAATAGAGAAAATAATCATTCAGTTTGAAAAAAAATCATTTCACTTGTCAGAATTCCATATTCTAACAGCACTCGGAATTCGAAACAGGAAATAATACTTACCCTAAACAAAACCGGGCATAGACTTTCCCACCAAGCTCGGGAAAACATATCATGAACAACTGTGGGAAGGGATTAATACAGAGAACCAATCGGATAGCAATCTAAATTAAGTAGTCAACTAGTTGTTCTGGTTATTTACAGAAATATCTACCAACTCCTATGGTTTGTGTGTTTTTGTGCTGTGAATATATGTTAACCACAGTAACCTATAATGAAAACGTCAACTGCATTTTCAGACTTTTTTTGTGTTCTGTTCTGTGAATATATGTTAAAAATCAACAAATAAAAGTTAAAATAAAATAATTTTATTTTAACTTTTATTTTAACTTTTATTTTAACTTATGCTTTGGTAAATGTAATTCTAATACTGAATAGTTTTTTTTTCATAAGAATAATCATAGGGTACATATTAGAATATCAACATGGATACATTAGCGACTTTTCATATCTAATGTGTGTGTGTGTGTGTTTGAGGGACATCATCATATAACTAAAATATATAGAAAAGCCTGAACACTGCCACCATCGCGACTTTACTCTAAGAATTCCCACCCTTTAACAGGAAAGAAATACCCCAAAATGTATTGGAAAATTAGTACAGCCATCTATAGACAACAAAAGCAAAACATGATGACAATGTCGGATGTGTGAAACCCTGGGAAAATTCCAAGATATCTTATCTCAAAATCATTTCCCACAATTCCATAGCCAAACCAAAACACCATGTGATATCACAGAGAGACATATGTTCCCCAGAAATTTCCAAACTCAGAACGTCACGATCCTTATTTCTAAATATCACCCACAATGCAATAAGAGAACAGCGAAATTCCAAACTCTATAACAAGAAACATTCACGTCACGAATCCTTATCTTGATCTTGATATGGTCAAAAGTGTCCCACCAATCACGACACGATTCCATTTACACTAATATATCTCCCTTTCCATTCAAAACAACAACATCACTTATTTACAACTAGGAAATGACGTCACTTATCTTCATCTGATAACAACAAACATTCACGTCACGATTCCTTATCTTATCTTGATCTTGATCTTGTCAGAAGTGTCCCACCGATCACGACACGATTCCTTATCCACTAATATATCTTCCTTTCCATTTAAAAACAATAACGTCACTTATGTACAAATAACAATTACGTCACTTATTTACAACTACCAAATCCGTCACTTATCTATATCTCATAACAACACACATACACGTCACGATTCCTTATCTTATCTTGATCTTGATCTTGTCAAAAGTGCACCACCAATCACGACAACACGAATCCTTATCTCTAATCATCACCCATAATTCCATAAGCGAACAAAACAAACAACATGATGTCTCACACACAGATGCTCCCCAGAAAATTTCCCAGCATTCCAAACTCATGACGTCACACACACAATGACGTCATCATCTCAACAACCAATCACGTCACGATTCCTTATCTTATCTTGATCTTGATCTTGTCAGAAGTGACAGGACTGCTACTGCCGTATATCTTCAAGTTTGATTCCTTTGATTACTACACGGGTTTGTAAATGACAAAAAGGAATGGAGTGTTTAGTCATTAATAAAGAGATTTGAATAGACTTTAGTGAGAAAAGATCATTGATATATAGGAGAAGAGTATTATAGGTGACAGCACACAGCAATTGGGATACTTTGGTATTGATAGAAAAGTCAGATGAGAAGGAAACATTTGCCATGATACAAAATGAAAGGTGGCATCTGGAAAGAAAGCTGCAATGCCACACTCGATTAAATGCTTTAGAAATATGAACAACGGCATAAAAATTCTCGAAAACTACCCCCTACTGCGTCCAAAGGTGGGAAGGTTAGAGAGATTTGCTGCACAACAACCATGGCGGAACCCACATTAGTGATCGCTAATTAATCGATTAGTTTCTAGGCAGTGAAGATGGACGCAAGTTGTTAATCATATTCTCCATCACTTTTGAGAGTATTGAGGTGAGGGGAAATGATAGGAGAATTTCAAGGCTGATTTTTATCTCCCTTTTTTCAGGAGCAGTCTAAGTGAAAGCTTGCTTCCATGCTGTTTGATAGAAGCCAGATGAGTAGAATAGCATTCATATTTTGGCTTCTTATTAATAACGTTTTGGTTTTAATTTTATCTCAGGAACTGATCGGTCATATTTCGTAGCTTCTGCATACTTAAGCATCTAGAGGAGATTTAATTTTTTTTCTTTAAATCTAAAATAAAGTAATCTCTAGTTTCTATCCTCTTTTTGGCCGTGTAAATTTATGTCATCCTTTTTTTGAACGAACCCACTGCTTCAAGATTAGGATACATTCTGAAAACTCTATTAATTATTTACACTTTTTACACATTTTACACTGATTTGTTGATTATTTTGTTCATGGTTTTCATATATGTATGATAATATTTTATATAAAGTATAGGTTAAGTTATTATTTTAAAAAAATTATGAAATTATATAAATAAGCACCGAATTAGATACTTTTAAATATAAAATTAGCCTGATAATTTCTTTAAATAATTCATAGTTATTAACTACTATTTTAAAATGATAACTTAATTAAATAACTAACAGTTATTAAACCATACTATAAACTTCTAACTTAATAATTAACTGAAAATAATTAAATACGTACTCTTCACTGCGTATTTAATTATTGTCAGTTAATTATTAAGTTAGAAGTTTATAGTATAGTTTAATAACTGCTAGTTATCTAATAAAGTTATCATTTTAAAATAGTAGTAAATAACTATGAATTATTTAAAGAAATTAAATTAAATAATTAAATACGTACTCTTCACTGCGTATTTAATTATTGTCAGTTAATTATTAAGTTAGAAGTTTATAGTATAGTTTAATAACTGCTAGTTATCTAATAAAGTTATCATTTTAAAATAGTAGTAAATAACTATGAATTATTTAAAGAAATTATCAGGCTAATTTTATATTTAAAAGTATCTGGTTCGTTGATTATTTATATAATTTCATAATTTTTTTTTTTTTTTTTGCCTCGCCTACTCCCTATACAGGAACAAATAGGCGTTAGCTGATTTTTTTAATTAAATACTAATTAAACCCAATTTTTTCCTAATTATTGGCAATTATTAAACAATATGAATCATTATTGGTAGGATACTACTAGTATATACTACTTTAAAATGAAATACTCTTCTATTTTATAGAATCTGTTTCATGATATACCAAAAATCACAAGTGTGATATAACTCTTTTTGCCAATATCTTACTGTAAAACTAGTACAGTACTATATAGCTAAACTTTCATTCTTAAATTTAAGTCAGACCTTTATCGGTAGATGGTAGCACCTTGCGCAGTTTTTTTTTTTTTTTTTGGAAGAACCCTTAATAGTAGCAGTATCAAGTGTTCTTCACGGAGTTCTCCCATCTCCAAAAAAAAAAAAAAAAAAAAAAAACTTGTGCAAGGTGCTGCCATCTACCGATAAAGGTGTGACTTATATTTAAGAATCAACATTACGCTATGCAGTACTAGTTTCACGGTAATATATTGGCCAAAAACGTTTTATCACACTTGTGATTAGCTTAAATATTATGAAACAGATAAACCCTCTATGAAATGGAAGAGTGTTCCATATGCTTGTCAAGCTATGTGCTCTTTTTAGAGACCACTATAAAGCGTTTTTTGTTTAACAAATCAAATACTGCAGGCAGTAATGTACGGCATATGTAGAAATAAAGCAGCAAAGGACATCTTACATGTGAGGCAGATCAAAAACGCTCAAGGAAGAGTATTATGGAGGGATGTGGACATAAGAAACAAATGGAGAATATACTTTGAGGGACTTTTGAATGAGGAAAATGCAAGGACTGACAGAGAAGACGGGCAGCCTTCTGAGGGGATGGTGCAGAACATCAGTAGAGTGGAAGTGATGGAGGCAATGAAGAGGATGAGGAATGGAAAATCGGTGGGCCCCGACAGCATTACAGTGGAGGCATGGAAGGCATTGGGGGGAAGAGGGAATTGACCTGCTGTGGGACCTGTTCATGAAAGTTTGCCAACAGGAAAATATACCCGAGGAATGGAGGGAGAGTATTCTTGTCTCCATCTACAAGGGTAAAGGGGATGCACAAGACTGCAAAAATTACAAAGGAATAAAGTTGATGTCCCACACAATGAAAATCCTAGAAAGGGTTCTTGATGGAAGATTGATGAAGGAGGTGGAGATTGCAAAGTAACAATTTGGCTTCATGCCTGGTAGATCAACAACAGATGATGGAAAAGTTTCGAGAGAAACAACGGGAGCTACATATGGCATCTATTGATCTGGAGAAAGCATACGATAGAGTGCCAAGGCAAGAAGTCTGAAGGTGTCTGAAGAAGAAGAAGGTTCCGGAGAAATATGTCAGGTTGGTGCGGGAGATGTACAGAAATGTGAAGACAAGTGTTCTGACCTGTCTGGGACAAACAGAAAGTTTTCAAGTAACAGTTGGCTTGCATCAAGGGTCAGCATTAAGTCCTTTTCTGTTTAATATTGTGATGGAGGTGGTAACGGAGGAGGTAAGAGAAGATGCACCTTGGACAATGCTGTATGCAGATGACATCTTGCTGTGTGCAGATTCAAGAGAAGAAGCGGGAACTAAACTGGAAAGATGGAGAAAAGTACTGTAAGAGAAAGGTATGAGACTGAGCAAAAGTAAGACAGAGTATATATGATGCACAGTGGGCGGCGGCCAGGAGACAGATCTGGAGCTGGAAGGAAATGTCATCAGTAAGGTGAGAAACTTTAGATACTTAGGTTTAACAGTGGAAGAAGATGAAGGAGCTGAGAAGGAAGTGGGATGCAGGATACAAGTGGTTGGAGGAACTGGAGGGAGATGGCTGGAGTGTTATGCGATAAGGGGGTGCCGATCAATCTGAAAGGCAAAATCTATAGGACAGTAGTGAGGCCAGCTATGACATATGCTATAGAAACTGTGGCCCTGAGGAAAAATAACATCAGCAGGATGGAAGTAGCAGAGATGAGAATTCTTAGGTGGATGTACGGTGTGACCAGAAACGATCGTCTGAGAAATGACTACGTCAGGGGAACAGTGAAAGTTACGAACTTAGGAGTGAAAATACAGGAGGTAAGGTTGAGATGGTTTGGTCATGTGATGAGGAGGGAGGACGAATATGTGGGAAGAAGGGTCATGCAGATGGATGTGCAAGGAAGGAGGAAGCGTTGGTGGCCAAAGAAGAGATGGAGGGAGCTGGTAGAAGAGGACTTAAGGATGAAGAACTTGGATGTGGTGACAGCCCAAGACAGGAGGATGTGGAGGAGACTCATCATCAACAGTGACCCCACTTAAATGGGAGATGCTGCAAAAGAAGAAGAAGAAGTGATATACGGCATACTTTGTAAAGTGTAACTGATAAATTGCATTCCTTCTGCTCATCAATAAATAAGTTATAAAATAAAACCCCCAGTTAACGAAGAAAATCAAGCACTTCATTAACACTTACATACTGTATATCTTATCACCAAAGTTCTAAAACATAGGAAATCTATAGACGTATACTTACTCTATTCGTGTTCTACGTTAGGTCTTTCATATAGAAAGTACTCAACAGAAATTAAGATGCAAAAAGTTGCAGCACGCAAGTAAGACTTGCAGTATACATGAGTTTTGATAAATTATTGTTATGCCTATTATCTGATCAAAAATATCTGAATGCCTACTCACCCACAACTCTCATTTTAATATAGAAATATGGAGTTGATCCATCCTTTGCTACCTTGGATCTCCCGAGAGGGCTTTTCACTAGATTTTGGTATGCTGCTGTGCTAATTCCCTTTCAAAAGAACATTAGTGATGTAGGTAATTGATATTCAGCCTAGTTCGTAATCGGCATTAACATCCAACAGGTGCTGGATGGAACCGAGATCGAGCCTCTGTGTAGGTCAGTCATGTTCTTCAACACCCATATCATCAAAACATTCCTGCACAAGTCTCCCTTTTTCCTGCGGGGTTCATATTTGTGCTTATACAAGAAAGAGCCTTCACAGGGCTGTTACCATAAAGTTGGAGGCAAATAATTGTCTGGAATGTCTCTATAACGTTAAGATTTTAGGACAATGGAAATTTGGGCCCAGTCATAAGCATGAAAAAAAAGCTCCACTTCGTGATGCCTCCTCCAAAAATCTTCACAACTGGCACAACAATTTCGGGCAGGTAGCGTTTGCCTGTAATCCATCAAACTCAGACTCGTTTCCTAAGACTTGCAGATGGTGAAATGCAATTCATCACTCCAGAGAACACGTTTCCACTGTTCCAGAGTCTAGTGGGGGCGATCCTTACACCACTCTACCTAACGTTGCCCTTTCTGATATTAGGCTTGTGGGTGGCCATAGAAATCCATGTTCTTCAGCTCCCCACAAACATGTTTGGTGCTACCATTGCTTGCAGAGGCATTTAGGGACTCGGTAGTGATTGTTTTAATCCTCAACTGGCGACAGGCACTTTTTGCGTAATACGTTTTAGCACTCGGTGGTATCGCTTTCTAATTTATGTAGCCTTTCGCAGTTGTGTTGTTTGTCCTGAGCGTTTCCACCTCACAATATCATTACTAACAGTTGATTGGGGAAGTTCGTATCTGTATTCGTTCTTTATTTTCTGGCTGATATACAATTTCTTAATTAGTCTTCTCTCGCTTACCAGTCTAGTCTAATTTTCTTTATTATTCGAAAAATGTTTGTTTCATCGAACATTAAATTTTCAAGGAAACTTCAATCGAAACTTTCTAATCTATGAATCTTTCACAGTAGGTGTTTGTTATCAAAAAACTGTCGTACAAATCATATACCTCTTGATAGATTAACCTAACCACTTTAAATAATCTTCTTGATTTGAATCTCCTATATTTTTTTTAAATTTCAGCAGATGTTTCATCGATCCTTACAGTTTTGCTGTTAGGTAATTCATTAATCGTCTTTTTAATATCTGAATCCATTATTTCTAGTGCAAGATTTTCTTTTTTCAACTTCATATTCTTATATCTCTCTGCTCTCTTTTTTTTACCAGTAAATAATTTTCCTTTTTTTTATCTCGTACTAGTTTGCATTTTCTTTTATAATTCATTCGTGTGCTTGGTTGTTTTCTTGAGTATCTTTAGGTAGGACATGAATTTCATCATTTGAAGTGATACTGCCGCCAGCTTATCAGAACCATCTAGTGGCACTTGAGAAAGTTCAATGTTTGGTCCCTAAGGAAACATGTCGAGATTATGTAAAAAATACATTTAAAAATATACAAAAATATATATAAAATTAATAAAAAAAATAGAAATAACCTTCCCACACTATTGTACCACAGATTTTATATACGTCAAAAACAACCTACGTGTATACTGCTGTGACACTAAATAATAAACAACAAGCAAGAATGTTGTTGAAAAAAGTGTATTTTATGACTGTATGGAAAAATGTCTATATTTATTGACTTAATGATACTGCAATACAAGTAAAGCATCAGTCAGAGCAGATTATGAATAGGGACTAACTACTCTATTCTCTCATGCTATGTTTAGGAAGTCTACAAAAATAACGCTACTTTATTGTAAAGCTTAAGTAGGATATTAATTTATCAACTAAACAGACGTACTGAATACAGTACTCCTGCTTCGCCATCTGCTAATATTTAGCCTCTGTATTCTTGTTTAACTCTTGTTTAGTTATTTCGCATAATTAAATAGCTCATAATCCTATCTGAAGTTTAAAATATTCCTGAACATTCACTGAAGCCATATGCATAGCAGAGAAACCTGCTGTGAATCACACTGCTAAAGAGGGAAAAAAAAAAGAAATAATTTGCCCTGTCATGTATAACTGGAAATTTATTATTTCACAAGTTGTAATTTATTAAGCTTAGTAATAAGCTATCTTTTAAACATTTTATATTCGAGTTTCTGTATGTTATTTATATTATTATTTCTGAAAATTATTGTAAATTCAGATTCCTTTTTATAATAGAATATTGCAAATGCTTCCCGACAGCAGGCATGATCATAATTCTTAATGTTCATCACAGTCTCACAGAAGTTTCATTTTTGTCATTCGGGATTTTCTTGAAGTCTTTTTTCTTGGGAATGGCACTTAGCTGGTGTCTGAAGAACACTCATAGCATTCTCTGTTGTTGCATGTTCAGGTTTTTCTTGTTTCTTTAAAATTCCCTTTGTAAGACGTTTTCCGAGATTCATGAATGGTGATTCAACAAGGAGATGGACTACATACGCAATACATAGCGTAGTTACCAGCTGTCCACAAACGAAATAAATCTAAGAATGTAAATAAAACATTGATCGGAATTAGAGAAATGTCGTTAGCAGTCACACGTTATTTAATAAAGCTAATGTTTCTAATTTAGAAAAATGTAACTTGTATTTTGTGTGGCCGTTATTATTATTACAGAATGCTCTGTATATAGAAATTTCGCTGAATTGTCCATTGAGTTGGACACAGTATATTCGGCTGCATGAACATATTTATTAGAAAGTGCAAAAACTAGGACCAAGGTCTACGTATGAATTTAAACGCATTTTTTCTTGTAGCTAGTGAATGTATCGAGCCCATTTTTCTCTAACCCTCTCCCTTCCGAAACTGCTTATTCAGAATAAATTTTATTTGATTCTATTTGAGGTTTAATTCTACTTTCCTTCATAATGTGATCGATATACATGACGAATAACAGCGGAGAAAATGTGCGCTCTTGTCTCACACTTGATTTGACATCTAACCAACGTGTTTTATCTCCTTCGATTATAATTGCTAACTTACAACTCAAATATAGGCTTTGTCCAAAGTAATGTTCCCTTTGCACAGTCCTTCGTACACATGAAAAGAGAGATATATCAAAGCCACCAGGCTTTTAGTTTCACGTGAGGCACTTTTCTTGTTCATTGGACGTTATCAGATGCCGCACGGCTACTCCAATACCCGTTGATGTCATCCACACACACAATCCATCAATCTCTTTGAGGGTCTACCACTTCCTTTTTTTCAGGGATTCTACCTTCTATTACTGCTTGTCAAAAACTGATGTTTGCAGTAGTATTACTCATCGGCCATGTTTCAACGATTTAAGTTTCGCTTATAAGGTTTCTCCATCTTCATAGAAAATGAAATGTAATGCTAATTCTAATTTCTCTTAACCCCCTCCCTTGACAAATTTGAACCTAATTTTAATTATTTGTTTGCTAGCTTAACGATTCTGGACTTTTTCTAGAATCGTTACGTATTGATTGGGTTAAATAGCATTATTTATGCTGCAATCAAATTATATTAGCAGGTAGGTTTTGAGACTATTCTAATATTCAAATACAAACAAACCACTCGATAAAATCAGTCCAAAAAGTTAAAGTCTAAAGGTTTATAAAGAAACAATAATGATGATCATAATGTTAGTAATTATATAAATATTTACATCACTTTACAATAAATTTTATAAAAACGTTTGTAAATGATAATCTATATATTAATGTCAAACATACGAATATAAATTCATATGAATATCTGATGAATATTTAATTCAGAGTAACCAAATGTGAATTAAAGGAATATCACGGTAATCTAGCGATCATTTCTCCAATACTTACACCAAAAAGATGACTGATGGAATATTCTTTCTCGCACATATCCAACTATGCTGACTCAGGAGATGTATTAGGTACACTGGATAGGTTAGACGGCTGGGAGGAATAAAAGCACTCCAACTAAGAAAATTATTTACAATTCCTGCAATAGATTTTTTTAAAAAATAATTGGTTTATTGATTTCATAAGTTCTTTTTTTTAAATAAGTTTTGGATAACATGTTTAAGTGCATGAATGATTAACAAGTATTTGAAAAACTACTAGCAGATCCTCTGTACGTCGTATCTTCAAGGCAATTTATTCGCAACTGATTTAATATAAACTGATTCTTCGTGCAACCTTGCATTCTGATTGCAGATGACGTGGATGCAAAAAAAAGCTAAACATTAACTTAGGGAAGAGAAGAGTAATGGCAGTAATGAAAGAAAGGATCAGCATTTCTTTTAATAGTGTAGACATTAGAGTTCAGATCATGTCAACTGCATGAGTTACGTTGTCATCGTAAATCCCGAGGAGGATATCAGTTCGGCTGCACTTTTAGTTAAATTGGGTTCCCCTCTTTCTCTGTGATACTGATATTCAACAAGAGTGCACGTTGTAGTTTTCTAAGTCCCATAAGTTGTTTCTCTTCTTATTTGAATGGAGTAAATACCTATAATTCCCCTGGCTCTATGTGTGTACGTGATTGTAGGTGCTGCTTAGTATCTACAGTAAATGTGACGATCGCTTTTGTGTGTGTGTGTGTGTGTGTGTGTGTGTGTGTGTGTGTGTGTGTGTGTGTGTGTGTGTGTGTGTGTGTGTGTGTGTGTGTGTGTGTGTGTGTGTGTGTGTGTGTGTGTGTGTGTGTGTGTGTGTGTGTGTGTGTGTGTGTGTGTCTTCTAAGTTACCTGAGATTTTGCTCAGGTAACTTGGAAGAAAAATTCTCTGTTCGAATTTTTGGAGCTTGGAGTAATAAAAATGTTGTGGCAGAGCTTTCATTGGATGTGTGCATCTGATTTAGTACACATTTGTATGGGAGACCCTGTTGAAATCTGCATGGCATTTATAGGCAGAGAAGTGCAGAGCTGAGGAAGTGTATGCAAAGGGTAAAGCTGGAAGCACTGACGTGAGAAATTCGTATAAGTTTTTAAAGATTTCTATCGAACACGTTTTTTTTTAAACCATTGCTGATTGCAAAGAATATGCTCGCCTATTCCCAAAAGGGGAAAATGACATTTTTGTGTAACCTGATTGCTTTTCTGAAAGACCTTTGAAATCTCTACAAAGTAACCGTTCAGTCTTCTTTATATTTCGCGTTATCAAAAGGTTTATCTAAAATCTTCTTTAAACAAATAGAATCCCGTCTCTTTCATTTATATCCCCCACCCGTTTTACAGTTGTATACTTCCTTTCCGACACTAGTTTCAAGTCCACAAATATATCTGTAATATATTTTTAACTTTTCGGACTGGATCACAGTATGATTTATTCAAATAACTTCCGAAGCAAAAATGTTAAGTCTATAGAGCAAGCAGATTCTTGTCTTTGAGTCTCACTGAAGCATATAAGGATCAGCCAGAATCATTCGATAGATCCTACATCCCATAATAGATCATTTAATTTGCTTTGTGTGTAAATTGCTGTGGCTCATCTCAGTTTCGTGTTGATTAAAAATCACTTCAATCGCTTGACATCACATCCTGAATCGAATAATTGTTAAGTGATTCTGTTGTTGAAGGAATACCACTAGGGCCCAATAGCCACAAGCTTTATGGCAGACGAAAAAGTAATTTGGATAGGAAATTCGCTCGCATCTTGTAATTTACTTCGTTAGTTAGGTAAATCTTGCAATCTTCTACTTGTCTTTTGGGTTTATGCCACGCCTTTTGGAACAGTAAAATCCATAATTATTAATAATTTTTATTACCTCGAGTTCTGTTTATTAAATAATTCAAAATTTAATTCCGTTATTCACATATTAAAAATATTTTGACTATTTAGATAAGTATTCATGGCATAATGCTGTACTGTAAATTAAACATACAATAAAAACAATGAGGTGCTCCACATAATGTCCACATACAGATAGTAAACACTGTATTTTATTGCATTTATTGTTTTATCTGTGTGGATGTCTGTAAGCTATTACATGTTCCTTTGAAGAGTGTAAATGTGATATATTTGCGGATTAAATCAGCACAGTGCAATTGCAAAATGGATGTGCACTAACCACACCCTTTTGTCGAAAAGATCCACGTTCTAATCGCATCTAGGACCCGAAGAATCTTCATAAGATCTTTTCAACTGAAGGTGAGTTAGCCAATGTCATACGAAAGTGGAAGGGCGTTTTAAGCTCCTTGAAACTTGGGTGTTTCCGCCCGTTGAAGAAACCAGTCATAAGAAAACACGAAATTAAGAGAGACCTGATACACTAGCCTCATTGTCTGAGTTCTTACATCCGTAAATCCGCAACAGCCTTTGTCTATATTACTTGTTCAATAATTATCATAATTTAGGAGAGGAAGTTCGCCAGAGGTCAGTAGTGCAGTAGTTAGCGAGTTCGTCTCATTATTTGAAGGTCGTGAGTTCGACTCTTACCTAGACGTATAAATGTTTCTTGTGATGTTCGTTTATAGTTATATTAGTCAAATAGCACAGATCACAAACGTGTGATATCATTAGATTTACATAAGGCTTATATACCTTCAAAATATGCGTAGACTTATTGCAAATGATCTAAATTGCATTAAATCTACACATATTTGAAAGTAAAATAAGTTAATCTATGACACAAACATAATACTTAAAGAAAAGTTTGTTTCGGTGCGGTATCCTTTTTTTTTTTTTTCATGTCAGACTAAACAAAAGTGTTGAGTATTGTCACATGTCAACTTCTAACAAAAACAAAAAGAAAGAAAAAGAAAGAGCGCCGTTATCACCCACTGTTGAGACAGCTCATCATTAGTCAAAGTTTCTTAAAAGCAAATTTATGTTTTTCTGCTTTTCAAGTCTCAGAAAATATTCTAATCTTCACAAATACGTTTGCTTCAAACTTTGACTCATTGTTAGCAGGTTAACGATAGCAAAAGCCCAACAGGTGAAGCAATTAGACTGCCTCCCTTCGTTTCATCCTTTTCAATAAAACGCCTGAGGCAAGGTATCTGTTAGAGATGTATTTTCCCGTGATGAAGCCAGTTTAACTTCTGTGAAATACTGGAAGTGATGATTGAATTAGCTAGAAGTTAGTTATTATATTTTTCGTTGCAATTTCCTAAAAACAAAATGAGAGATTTTATTTGAATTTTTTCAAAGCTTTCCATTTAATGGAAATGAAGAAAAAATAGGATCCACTAAAGCACAGAAATGGCTGGATATGTCTAAAAATGTTGATGGACGTTATGTTGAACGAATTCAGTCTGCCAAACGACCAATTCAGTAGCAACCCCAGTACCAATAAGTATCCTAAAAAATCTAATATAAAATAATTCGATCTGAGATCTTTCAACAAGGGATTATCTCATCTCAACACTCTAACTGTTTGTTTACGCTCAATTTTCCTCATCCAGATTTACGGCTATTATCAGATTTACGTGGAACGCTGCTTAATATATGGATTTTAGGAAAGTGAAGTCTTTTAATACATCTAAGTTGTTGCTGTTGTTATTTAGGATTACAGCAAAGCAATTAAGGTAGATCGACAACCTCACCTTTAGTTGTAAAGCTGTTACAATAATTCTTGGCGTCCTATATGGGATATGAACAAGCGCTTTCAAGTCCAAACGCATCGCCTATACCGACTGAGCCCCTACATCTCAGTTCTATCTACAGACAAAGAAGGGCTTTGCGAATTTTGCAAGTTTCAATACACAGCTCTCATTCGAAGTGCACGGTTCAAATTAAATATCTTTCCCACCAGGAAGTGACTCTCCAGCTTCCATAACACTCATTGCAGCATCATGATAAAAGAAATAAGAATACTGCCAACTGTTTGTATCCTTTAATCGTATATTTTTTGTTTCTATTTACAGTATTTTTTTTTTCCAAAGAAGTGTTAGTTGACATGTTTTATAATTTAACAAAATTAAGACGAAAATTCTACCTTGAACATTATTTCAGAGGTGGATTTCGGATCATTAACACAACTAATTTCGCAAAATGCTTATAAAGATGAATGTAATTTGTTATCATATTATTATGTGGTTTATTCGTGAATTCCTCTAACTGCAACAAGCCTTCGATGGCCTTTTGAGAGAAGAAATTGTTTCCTCATCTCTCTTTCTTGCAAAATAGTGGCAGTATCATACACTGCCACTATTACTCTGTATCATCATGCTGCATGAAAGTTGAATGCGTCAAGAAACTGAGTGATGCATTCAATTTCACTTGATGGTCTGCTGTTTCAGCTAACAGTCTCAGTAGCGCAGCAGGCTGCAGAAGACGGTCTTACAAACGAATTTTACAAGCACTACTTCCAAAAATTCGAGCATTTATTTATGAGAATGACCCAAGAAATATACCAAACACAAATAAAACCAGACAGATTCAGCACAGGGTACATCACACTTATCCCGAAAACTTCAGACACAGAAAAATTAAAAGACATAAAGCAATGGAGAGGGATAACACTTTTAAACACCGATTACAAGATCATCTCAAAAATCCTATCCAATAGAATCCAGAAGTACCTACAGAAATTAATATCTCCCGCACAGACTTGTGCAATTAAGGGCAGAAATATAGCAGACACAATTACTCATTTAAGATCAGTATACGAGTACTACAGTCTGACTGACAAACCCTGTGTCCTACTAGGCTTGGATATAGAAAAGGCGTTTGACACCATAAGCCACGTATATATATTCAAAGTTGTAGAGGAAATGGGATTTGGCCCAAAATTTAGGAACTGGCTGCAAACTTTCTACGAGAATGCAGAAAGTCAAGTAATCGTGAACAGGAAGCTATCCGCATCTTTTAAAATGAAATGCTCAGTGAGACAGGGAGACCCCCTATCTATGGCCCTCTTTGTCCTTGCACTAGAACCAGTCATCAGAGCGATCAACTCCAACAAAGAAATCAAGGGAACAAACATTCACGGGGAGAGCCAAGCAAAAATATTGGCATATGCTGACGACATCACATTAACCCTAGAGACGGAAACATCCATTGAAGAGTCAATGAAATTACTAGACGCCTTTGCAAGAGCTTCTGCCCTGAAAGTAAACCTGAATAAATCTCATTGCATGCTAATAGGAAAATGGGAAAAGAACCCTGAGATTCCTCAAGGCATAAGAACTCAGGAATACTTACCGGTTCTGGGAGTTAAAATAGGCGGCCCAGAAACGTATGAAAAACAGTGGAAAGAACTCCACGCAGCTGTTGCGTGGAAAATAAATACTATGCGCCCAAGACAACTATCTGTAAGAGGAAAAGCGCGAATATGTAATATATATTTATCCTCTCGCATCTGGTACAAAGTGAACAACATCCCGTACCATGGGCAATGGGCAGACAAGATCCACAGGCTGTGCGCCACCTACATCTGGGGCTCTCGGTACGAACCGATGAGGAGAACAACGCTCTTTCACGAATTAGAAGCAGGAGGTCTAGGTCTAATTAATATCCACTTAAAAACAGTTATCAACAGAGCGAAGACGGCAGAAACAGCAAACACCAAATCATACCACGGATATGCAATAGCATTTCTACAGAAATGCCTTCCACACAGAATAATCAGCACAATGCCAGAGATTCACGGAAGAGTTCCCAGAATGTTTACAGAGATGGCGGAGGGATACGTATTTGTAACAGATCGCATCAACACTGAAACCTTAATAAGTCAAAAAACAAAAGCAACATACTACAAATTAAGCAGAACAACCATTCCCATACCACAACATAGAGAATTAAGAAGAGGACAAATCACACTCAGTCCGGTATTAAACAATATCTTCAAGCTCCCAATACATCCAAAGTATAAAACCTTCTTCTTTAAAGTACACCATGCCTGCCTACCAACCAAGATGTGGATAGTGGCTAAAGGTATACCCCTTGAAGGGCATGCAACATGTCAGTTTTGCCAGGAACCGGAGACACTATACCACCTAATGTTATATTGCAAGGAAGCAGAAGTAACTTGGAAAGCCGTTAAAAGATGGCTTCCAGAAATCAAAGTAATCAATGAAGAAATGTTATTCTGGCTAAAAGGAAAACATATAAACAGGGTGCAAACAATTGTTCTAATCCTAACGATGTACGCAATTTGGGCTCACAGATGCGACCAAGCGTATGGAAGGGAAGACAGTCCCGGAACAATATCGAAATTACATCACTACATCCAGGAGGAGATCACCAATTCGGTCCAGTCCAGAAGAATGACTACAGAAGAATGGACACACTTAACCTCCAACCTTACATCAGATGAACCCTCCAACCAACAACAGAACGACACCTTCATCACTCCTAGTGGAAATGGGGCAAATTGGAAGTAAATTCGGAAGGATACTAACTCTCCACTTCCACCAGAGGAAACAGCACCTGAGTCACTTGGAACAGACACTTGGAACAGATCTCCTACCGCAGGAAAAAAAAAGTGCTCTCCTACTTCATTGCATGCAAATGTTATTTCGCTGTACAGATGTATATATGATTTATCTTGTAGAATATATAGATTGGTAAATATATAATAAGTGTGATATATAATTATATATGGTATGTAAATAGAATTAACTGTATATTTAAAAAAAAAAAAAGCTGAATTATACCTCAATTGATGTAATAGAGAAAATAATGTGTCTGTAACTAAAAGATGAGATTCCCTGTTTATAAGTAAATGAAGTTAAGGCATTTTAAGAGAACAGTAATGTAACAACTACATTATAACATGATGATATAATATAAAATGAAACTTCTATTGAAGTAATGGTATAACAAATGTATATATTGTATATAGAATTCATTATGATGTAAATAATTGCAAAAGTTTATAATAAAGTTGTTTAAAAAAAAAAAAAAAAAAAGTAGCGCAGCAGGCAGCGCGTCAGTCTCATAATCTGAAGGTCGTGAGTTCAATCCTCACCTGGGGCAATTCATTTTTCTTTTCTTCTTCTTCTCTCGTTAAGTGAGTAGTTATATAAGCAGTCATTGGTTTTCTTTGTTTTATATAAAGGCCACATTTGTCTTGAAAAAAAAAAGCTTTAGGGAGTCACTGGCTTTTAATTTCCCTTCCCTACCCTTGAAGTATATCAAATGTAGATAAAAAGACAGCGGTTATGTCGACAACTAGTGGTAATAATAATAATATTCTGTATTACTATTTGAGAAAACAACATTAAAGAAAAAAAATGGAAATAGTATGAATGCTTTTTATAAATATATAAAATGACAACAATACATGTTAACCATCTTACCGTACTAATATAGCGTATAATTTCCATCATTTCAAATAATGTTTGCTTACATTTCTTCAAGTATTAATTTTATCTAATCCAAAATTGATCAGATGCGACAAATCGCAGCAGAAAATGTAAATAAATTTAATTGAATTTCGATCGACTTGAACTGGATATTTTTCTTAGTCTTAGAAACCAGGGAGCAGTGCCATGATTGGAGGAATTAGAGAAAAAAGAGGTCAGGGGTGCACGAAAGTTAGTTAAGGATCATTTGTTAACAGCAGTAGCAGAGTGTATACTACGAGTGAATAAAAATTGGGGTAAAATGGGAACAATGAGATTAAGAAAGAATTTTAGATAAAAAAGAGGATATGGATAACCAGACAACACAACAACCATGTCTACTGGTAGGGCTCGACATTGAAAAGGCCTTTGACTCAGTGAGTCATCATTACCTACATGAAGTCATCAAAGCTGCAGGTTTTGGGAAAAAAATTCAGAATCTGATTTCAAATATTTACACCACAGCAGAGTCTCGCCTAATCATAAACAAGAAACTGTCTGCACCGGTCAAAATTAAATGCTCGGTCAGACAAGGAGACAGTCTCTCTATGATCCTCTTTGGTCTCGCCTTAGAGCCGGTAATACGAGAAATATCTAAGCATCCCGGCATAGCGGGCACTCACATAGGAGGTGAAGGAAAAACAAAAGTGCTCGCCTATGCCGACGATGTAATACTAACCGTAACTACAGCCGAGTCCTTCACACTCGCATACAACATACTCAAAAAATTTGAAAAAGCGTCAGCACTCAAAGTAAACCTTCACAAATGCCAAGCGATGTTCGTCGGCAGGTGGGTAAAAAGGCCTACCATGCCCAACGACATAAAAATAGACAAACACCTACCACTACTGGGGATCATCATAGGAGAACAAATCCAACACAACACACAATGGGAGCTTGCACATACAAAAATAACCAAGAAAATTACACAGATGAGACACAGACAACTATCACTAACAAGTAAAGCTAAAATATGCAATCAATACCTACTGTCTAAGATATGGTACCTCATGAACAATACCAACTACAACGGTCAAGCAGTAGACAGAATACACAGAGAATGCGCAAAGTTCATCTGGGGTTCCAAATACGAACCCATCAGAAGATCCACAATATTCCATGACATCGAGGCGGGAGGACTCGGCTTAATAAACGTACACCTAAAAACTCTAAGTGCGAGAGCAAAAATCATAGAGAGAGCTTACACAGAGGAAAAAGCATGGAGCGCATATTACATTATCTTCTGCATATAATATATTATATGCAGAAGATAATGCCCGACAAAGTAATATGTTCCCTTCCGCGCTCGAGTGGCAAAACACCCAGAATGTTCCACGAGATTGCGGAAGGTTACAACTTCATTAACAAATACGTAGGAATAAACGAATTCTTGAAGATGAGACCTAAAGCAGCACATATCAAACTCACGCGCACAGTTATACCACCACCACAACACCGGGAGATTGAAAGAGGGACACTAAGACTATCAAAGGCACTTAAAAAAGCCTTCAATCTGCCCATAAACCCCAAATTAAAAACCTTCTACTACAAAGTACACCACGCTTGTTTGCCCACCAAAATGTGGTGCACAGCGAAAGGAATCCCTCTTCAAGGCCCCGCCAGATGTCATTTTTGCCCCCAACCAGAAACACTTTACCCACTTAATGATGTACTGCCCTCACACCTCCCGAATATGGAACACGGTTCAAACATTCATAAAACACAAACAACCCTTTACAGAACACACGTTATACTGGTTAAACGAAGGGAAAATTAACACAACTAAAGCAATCATCATCATAACAACCATGTACTCGATTTGGACATACAGATGCGACAAAATTTACGGAAGGGAAACAGGACCAGACATACTGAAGAAAATAAACAACATATTAAAAGAAACAATCACAGATACCATAAACAGAAACAAAATAACAAAACACCAATGGCGACAAATAGGTCTCATCTCAGAATTTGAAGAACAACTGCAAATCATAGAAATAAAGGACCCACCATAAATTAAAAAAAAAAAAAAAAAAAAAAAAAAAAACATATACACGATAAAATATACATAAGCGAAAGAAAAGCAAAAGCATATTGTAAACTTCTTCATTAAGCTGTATAACCACTTGTACATTAATTGCTTTATGCTATAATTAGTTGTAATTCTGTGCATAATATTTGAACAATTATAGAGGTAGTAGTTTAGTTTTATGCATCAAAAAATGTCAATGACGGTTTATATAGTGGAAGAAGTCGATGACATTTTGCTGATCCGGTGGGTAACTCAAATATCTGCCAAAATGTAACCCTCTCTTTCTATGTTAAAACAAATACTACATATGTATATAGACATTTGCAATCTGAAAGTGATAAGGTATATGTAAACAGCGCTTAACACTTCATGATAAATTAATAATGTATAATCCCAACTATATCTGTATAATCCAAACTATAATCTGTATAATCCAAACTGTATAATCCAAATGTATAATGTACAATCCAAAATGTTCACAGCCAAATGTAAAAGTGTCAAGTCAAACATAACAAAGGGCTAAGTTATGTTACATTAAAAGAAAAATACTGCTCAACTCATGTAAAAAGGACTGTAGGAAGAAGTAGACACTGAGCAGATTACTGATGTTAAAAATAAGGAAAAATAAATTGTACATAATATATTATTAAGACCAAGAATGTAAATCAAAATGCCAATCAAAATAAGCATTCTATGTACAAATGTATATATATTTATTTGGAATGTATGTAGATGCTTTATGGTCAATAAAATATTAGTAGCGCAGCAGGCAGCGCGTCAGTCTCATAATCTGAAGGTCGTGAGTTCAATCCTCACCTGGGGAAATTCATTTTTCTTTTCTTCTTCTTCTCTCGTTAAGTGAGTAGTTATATAAGCAGTCATTGGTTTTCTTTGTTTTATATAAAGGCCACATTTGTCTTGAAAAAAAAAAGCTTTAGGGAGACACTGGCTTTTAATTTCCCTTCCCTACCCTTGAAGTATATCAAATGTAGATAAAAAGACAGCGGTTATGTCGACAACTAGTGGTAATAATAATAATATTCTGTATTACTATTTGAGAAAACAACATTAAAGAAAAAAAATGGAAATAGTATGAATGCTTTTTATAAATATATAAAATGACAACAATACATGTTAACCATCTTACCGTACTAATATAGCGTATAATTTCAATCATTTCAAATAATGTTTGCTTACATTTCTTCAAGTATTAATTTTATCTAATCCAAAATTGATCAGATGCGACAAATCGTAGCAGAAAATGTAAATAAATTTAATTGAATTTCGATCGACTTGAACGGGATATTTTTCTTAGTCTTAGAAACCAGGGAGCAGTGCCATGATTGGAGGAATTAGAGAAAAAAGAGGTCAGGGGTGCACGAAAGTTAGTTAAGGATCATTTGTTAACAGCAGTAGCAGAGTGTATACTACGAGTGAATAAAAATTGGGGTAAAATGGGAACAATGAGATTAAGAAAGAATTTCAGATAAAAAAGAGGATATGGATAAAGTATAGAATGAGATGTGGTGAACAGTTGCATGAGGAACACAAAGTTCAAGCAAATAAAGTGATTAGTATATTAAGGAGGAGGGGGGGGGAGAATCAGAATACGAGAGGAAGCTAGCACTACATTCTAAGTATAGCTCTAAGGAATGTTTTCGTTATGCGGACAGCAAAGGAAGGAATGATTTTAGGCGAATGGTCTTGTTAGATGGAGGAGGTAGTCGAGTGACAATGACATTGTAGAGCTGTTGAACTGTTTCATTATGAGGAGGTGGGTCTTATGCTAAAGTGAATGGAGAGGGTTGGTGGGTTAAAAGTTATTCAACTAAATCTATTTACAATAATAAGTAATCTGGATGTCAGCAAGGCTGTGAGACTGAATGAAATTTCGCCACGAGTCGTAAGATAATGCGCTACCAACTGATTTGACTTGGTTGTTTAATGAAAGTCTTGAAGCTAGAATGGTCCGTGGGGAGTGGAAGGAGGGTAAAATAGCTCCACTGCATAAGGGCGGTGGAAGAATGACAGCATTCAAATGATAGATCAGTTTATATTCTGATAGAAAAAATATTATCTGTGAAGGTCAGCATTGATTTATTTAGCGGCGTTCTTGTTTCAGTAATCTCGTTAACTTTCGTGATAAATTAACAAGAGCGGTTGATGACGGAAATGCATACACTGCATTTTTTTTTTTAGATTTTAGATGTTAAAATATAGTTTTAGATATTAAGTTGGTGGAGTAAATTGGCAATTCATTTCCTGACAGATACCAAAGGATTGTATAGGAAGGAGCAAAGCCAGGTAAAAGAAGAAAGTTATCAGAAGGGTTTCAGAGGGCTCTTTTCTGGAACAACTACTTTTCACACTTTATATCAATGATATTGCCAATGGAATTCAAGGAGATATGCAGTTTGCAAATGACATGAAGCTGGGGAAGGTTATTGAGAATTGTGCTGATGTAGTGACTCTTAATAGGATCCGAATAAGCTTAAAACGTGCAAAGATGGATTGAGATACGTTTAATGCTGCTAAATGCAAGGTTTAGAATTTTGGGAAGAACTGCAGATGAGATACTTCATACTCTATATATGGAAGTATACTGGAAGAAGTTGCAGAAGCGCGGGATCTTGGGGTTATAGTGGATCGAAATTTGAAATTTAAGGGGCATGTTCAGAGGTGATCAGAGGATTGTTGCAATATTAAGACGAACACTAATCAGCAGAGATAAAATGGTAGTAATTCCATTTTATAAGGCCCTAATCAGAGCTGGACTACTTTGCTCAAATCTGGTCACTGAAGTTTAGAGGGGATGAAGATACTTTAGAGATGGTGCAGAGAATATTGATAAATGATTTCATGACTGTGGAATGTTAGCTATGAGGAGAGATTGAAGTCATGTAGCCTGCCGAGGTTGGCTGATAAAAGGCGAAGGGCTGATATGCTCGAGACCTTATGCTCTCCAAAGGTATTCATCGGATGGATAAGAGAAAGTTTTTCAAATAGTTAAAAATACGAAAGGATCAGGAACTCCTTTTGCGCAAGGGTATAGTGAATAAGAGAGTGAGGATTTTTTTAACGTGGAGAATGGTGGATTTTAGGAATGGATGGCTGAGTATATTGTGAGTGCTAAAGGGGTGGTGAATGAGTTTAAGCTACGGTATGATCGATATGTTACAGTCAGGATGGATTTTCTGTAAGTCTGGACTTTTGTAATATATATATATATATATATCATAAATTGAAAGCCAAACGGCTATTTTTCTGGCATCCTTAAAATAATAATTAAGGGGATGCAAATCCCTTGTTGTTCAACTGCCAATTAGCAAAACTCTAACATCGAGAACTACGAATCTATGAGTTTCATATATACCGAAAAACTATCGGCGAATCCAAGTGTAATGACCACTTGGTAGTACAACACCAAGGCAACTCGAAGCAAAGGTGGACAAGTCACTATCCTTGATATTTTCTCATTATGTAAAAACACAGCCCCTAAGGGATGTAATACTGTAATTACATTATGAGGAGAGGTCACTACCCACACCGGTTTCAACCTTTTTTTGAGGTCTCATCAGTGAGTAGGTAGACCTGGAAGATAATTCCAGGAAGGATAATAAAGCATTAGTGCTTCATGAAGGGGGCACTTTTCGATGGGTAAACATTGCATCACATTCACGTTAATAGCCCCGGTATGTGCAATCACACCTAGAAGATATGATTGTTATTGTGTCAACCATTCCAATTGAACGTTGTTACTTGTCATGAGTTGAGCGCTTTCTGTATCCAATTGCTGTATTACAAACAGCTGTTAACATGTTTTCTGGAACTGAAAATTTGAAAATGGACGTTAGGAGAAAAAAGCTAATTGTTTTTTTCTTTTGCTTGTGCAGTATAGTATCTGTTGAGGTTGCAAAGTTTTTTGACGGTATAGAGACATTTTTATTCTAATCTTGAGAATAAAATATCTATTTCTGAATAAAAATGAATATTCTGTGTATAATAAGAAGTTGTTGATCTACAACAAAATACAGCATATGTGAGATTGATAAGGTAGAAGAACCACTGATACTAAAAAAACAAAACTAATTAATGAAGGAATCCCGAAAGTGGATAATTTCGATAATGATCAGATGTTATGTATACTGAGTCTCAGTAAACAAAATAAAATTCTTGGAAAGTGGAGCGAAATATACACAAACCAGAGAAATACACATCATATATGCAACAAATTTTACGAGATGATTTGCTGCTCCATCAAACCATATTTATAATGCAATACTCTATCTCTCCCTTCATAAGTTTTTTATTTTTAAATTATGCCATCATAATTCACTTATTCGTGTTTATACTTTATAGGATCGTGCTATTCGCTCTACCCAGCAACTCATAGGACACATACATCACAAATTATAATTATTAATAATTCGTTTACCGTTAATGAAAGTGCTTATACTCACATGTATTCTTTCCTATTCTTGCATGTCTTATAAATGATGGTGCACATATTTTCATATTTGAGCATTTGAAATATACCAACCATGTATAGCATTCTCCTTCATTGTTGTTTTTTCATAATATTATAAGGTTATGAAATAATGATAGATTAAGAAAATCCTGTATGATGTAGAAATGCTACAGCATCTAAAAGATACTTCTTACCCATCTTAAGGTTCTACATAATGGTGTGCTTGCTCATCATGGTGGACTGCTTCTCAACCGTTCGAAACTAAGTTGTATCTTTTATTTATTTTACTTTACTCCGCTATGCATGATATTTGTTTTGTTTGTTATTAGCAACATCGCCGATGTCAAAAATACAGGGAACATGTGAGCTCCGAGAAAATTGCACAAGTTCCAATGGACAAAGTTGTCATTGGCAGAATTTTACGGAATCACTGTTTTAAAAGATGAAAGACTTTAAGTAGACAAAATGATGTAGAGATAAGAAACGAGCTTCTAGAGGATTCTGTTTCAATATTTAACTAGTGCAAAGGCTTCTTAATAGGAAGAGAACCATCAAGATCGATCGATTTTCCTTAGACTTCACATATGACATTACTGTTAAAACTCTTGTATAATATGGTACAATGAAGAAGATGCGAGTGGCAGGATTTGGAGAATTTATGTGAAAATCTTGAGAAGTAAACATAATTATTGATACGAAAATTGCAGCTCCAACTTGCTTATCGGCTGTGGTCAAAGTCGTGCTCAACTATTCGCCATTAACAGACAATGCTTAGGATGTGGATCGAGTAGTCACATCAGATTTAGTTGCAACAAAGCAAAATGCCTGGTATGATCAGTGATGTGCTCTCCGTTGATAGCAATCACAAAATCAACGCTTATCCACACGATCTGATGGCTGGTGGCCCTTTTCAACTATTAAAGATAGCAGCATAGTATTGCTTTTTCATCATGGGAATACACTTTTACACTTCTAATTACTGAGGTCATATAATAAAATACATTAACATTATTAGGTAAGACCATAAAAAACATGACAAAATAGAGGTGGTCAGAGTTTCCACAGAAGTAACAAACCCCTTAACGACTCTGGCCATGACCCTTCCATAGCCGAGAAAGAAAAACAACGATTTAGGCGACATAATTAATGAACCACGTCAGACTTTGTGTTTTTCCATTGTCAGATTCAATGCAGGGCGAAATGGGAATGGAGCTGTATGTCTAATAGCTGAAACAACGGAGGGAAAGAAAACCAAGGAAAGACAAAAAGACGCATTAATAAAGCCCGGAAAATCCTCGTATATCACGACATTGAGCATCTCAAGAATTCGTTAAAATCTCCAGAAAAACTGACGGAATAGTCAAATCACGAACAACACTTTTACAACTAATTTAGAAAAATCAACAGATCCAAAGAAACGACAAAAATGATAAGCCATTCAGAAGAAAGAAGATAGACTAAAACGTACAGGTAGAAAAAGTACAGATTCACATAATTTGCGAATACGAGGGTGGTCTGAATCAGCCTCGACCATAGATGGCAATACTATCGGCAAGATATTCTTTCCTAAGTTGGTACATCTGTCGTAAGCATCCATGTGAAATTGCAAACAATTCTATCAAGTAGTTTGTTTTATACAGCTGTCTGAAACAAAGGTGTTCTCTGTATACCTTGAACGGATAAAATTATAAAATTATTTGTAAAAGAAGGTTTAACGCCAACAGAAATTCATTCGAAGTTCATAAAAGTTTATGAGCACTCTCCTCCTTCGTATTCGACAATTAAGAAATGGGCTGCCGAGTTTAAACGTGGTCGGACCAGCCTTGAAGATGATCCACGTGAATGGATGGCGTCCAAAAAGTGTAACAACACCATAAATCATTGATCTGGTGCACTATATGGTATTGTATGACCGGCAAGTCAAAGTGAGTGAAATTTCTGCGACTATAGGAATTTTGAAAGAATGAGTAGGATATATTTTGCATGAAGAATTGAAAATGAAAAAGCTTTGCGCAAGAAGGGTGCCTCGCTTGTTCACAGCAGATCAAAAATTCACTCTCATGAAAATCTCTGAACATTGCTTGGAGTAGCTTTTAACAAGAATAAAACTGCCAAAATATTTTGTGAGTATTATTATATATGACACTTATGAGACAATGTATTATTATAGATGAGACTTGGATTCCCCATTACACACCAGAAACCAAAAAGCAGTCAAAACAATGGACAGAAGCCAGTTGCGCCAAAGAAGACAAAGTCCGTTCCATCAGTAGGAAAGATCATGGCATCGGTATTTTGGGATGCTAAAGACATTTTGTTTATTAATTATCATGAAAAGGGTAAAACAATAACCGGGGAATATTATTCCGATCTTTTAACCAGAGTAGACGAAAAAATTCGTGAGAAAAGACCCAGTTTACAGAAGAAAAAAATAATCTTTCATCAGGAGAATGCACCTGTCCAGAAAGGTGTTTTGGCAATTGGAAAATTAAGGGATCTGCACTATTAAATGCTGGAACATCCACCCTCTTTCCAAGATTTATCTCCCTCTGACTTCTATCTCTTCCTCGCTGGTCAGCGTTTTTCTTCTAATCAAGAGGTGATTGCAGCTGTAGAGGGGTATTTTGCAGATCTTACTGAGATCCGCTACAGGGACGGGATAATGGAGCTGCAGCATCGTTGGAATAAATGTATTAGTATTAAGGGGATTATGTGGAAAAATAAAACTAATTTTGAAATTATAAATTCGTTTTTTCATTGTTAGGTCGAGAACTTTTCAGACCACCCTCCTACGTGCAAATAAGAGTTCTATAATACGCAGGGTGTACTGCTGACAGCTCGTAATGAATGGGTGCAAATTCCCAGTCACTGGGGATGAACAGCAATATTTTTGTAAAAAGAAAAATTTGTTGCTGTGATGCTTACTTTAGTGGATAAGATACTGTTAGTGAAGTTGTCTTACGTAAGTGGGGAATCGGTAGCGGAAGTTTTACGAAAGGTTTTTAACGCAGAAAAGAATGAGGAAAGGTCGAGATCCTGTCACTCCTGCCAGGGTAGAAGTCTCATACGACGATCGAAAAAACTGGAAATTTGTCAGCAAGCCCTCGAACATGCAGACCAGTGTTATCCAAAGCCTGTACTAGCGCTGTTGTATCGCAAATGAATATTCTACCGGGACATTCAATAAGCGGTGTAAGCAGTGCACGGGAAGCTGAAAGAATCAAGAATCATAGCGAAAATGTCACTATTCCGCATTAGGATATTAGGATATTACTATGAATATTATTTTTGGGGGAGTCAAAAGTTATACGCGGATTTTCGAACAACGGGGGGGGGACTCCCCTAACCCTCCGTGGTGTTCAAGTGTCGGCTGTATATATATTAAATCATATTGTCAATCTACAAACTCTAAAAGATTTCTCAGTACAATCTTCAATAATCAAAGGACTCAGAACTAAAGAAGTAAAACAGATATAAAACTTCAGATACAGCAAGTCAACATTTCATATTACGTAAACATATTTCTTAAATATTTTTATATATATATATTTAGGAAAAGTCTGGATTGAGCACTGGCGAGTTTTCCATATTTGATCGCAGTTCACTGATTCTCTCATTCTCTGGCTTAGGCTCGCTTTATTGAAGTCTTGAAGAATGAAGATTGGTTACCAACTATCTTCAAAAATTTAGGATAGAGGAACTCTTCTACTCATTTGAGGAATAAAAGGCGATAGAGCAGGACTGCAACATTTTGTACTCAGGAAATAAAGGGTGTTGAGCAGGACTGCAATTCTTTATGCTTGGAAAATAAAAAGTGTTTAACAGGACTGCAATTTGTTGCAACAACTGTAAAAAAAAATCATTATTTAACCAGATCTTTAGACGGCATTACCCTTTCGGAAGGACACCAGCATGAACAATGAGTGTCACTCTTTCCTCCCAGTGCTAAGGGGAAAACATATGCTGTATCGTTGGCACCACCCCATCGTCCGGATCCAGTTGTGCTGATCGATACTAAAACTTAACCTATCTTAAAGAACTAACCTGGCTCGTGGCTGCCAGCTCAGGAAAGCGGCTCTACACGGCCTGTAATATTACTGTAACGAACCACTTATAGATGGACACGTCAGATTTCAACTACGCAAGACGTTGTGTAGAAACAGTGGCCGTATCCTCCAACTTCTAGCGATCAAAATTCGACTACAGCAAAGCATTGCGCAGTAGAGAACCCAGCACGTCCATCGTTCATCACACTTTGGATATGTTGACCGGGAGCGTTATTTATATGTATTTTATGCTTAGAAATTTTATGTATTACGTTTTTCTTTGGGATTCAAAAGTTATACGCGAATTTTCGAACATATCGGTGGGGTCGGAACACTAACCCCCGCGAATTTTTTAAACTTCAAGGTCAACTGTATTTACAATTTTTAAAGCCACTTCCGATAGGAAAATAGTACACGAACACACAAAATCAGTCCTATATGATTTATTTAAAAAACGTCTTAGGTCTAGCGCAGTTCGGAGTCGAAACGCACTATAGAATTGTCTATTAGATCAATGTTTTCAACACAGATGCCGTTTTAATTTGAACGCTTTCTTGGAGAACTCCAAAGCACTACTGCATCGTCTCCACTTGAACCTGGAATGGTGCTGTTTCCTTACCGATCCCTTAAAATTCTCTTTAACAATAAAAGTCTTTAAACGATAATATTTTTTTTCAATCGTATAGATGTAAGATTTATTTTTAAATCGTATTTTTAAACGTATATAGGCATCTCCAGAGCTTGGTCGAATTCGACGACTTCGGATTGTAAATTTACAATTCACACTTAACTCAGTGACTCACTAGATGCAGAGGGAAAACGAACTGGTCTCTGTTCACAACAGTAATGAACGTTTTTTTCACAAATCAGAAAAAGATGAAGCAATAACAGGAACACGTGTTCTATTGCTACCCAACCGTTGGCTAAAACACGCCAACCGATAATCAAATTTTAATACAGACAAAGTGTCCTAGAGTCGAGAGTGTAAGATTTCATATCTCAATCATTTTTACGGTTATAATTTGTGGAATTTTTTACTCGATCCGGGGCAGATTTCCCTTTTCCCCCCACCCTCTGTGGATGCCCATGACTGTGTGCATTGCATCTTTATCGATTTACGAAAGTTTTGAGAGTGTATAGCGCATCAGCTCATCTTAATTGGACCAATGCAATTAATTGCAAGATAACTTCGAATACTTCTCCAGTGGGGGGACAATCGGTTCGGTTTAGGATTTAATGGTAAACGAATTATTAATAATTATAATTTGTGATGTATGTGTCCTATGAGTTGCTGGTTAGAGCGAATAGCACGATCCTATAAAGTCTAAACATGAATAAGTGAATTATGATGGCATAATTTAAAAATAAAAAAAAAACTTATAAAGGGAGAGATAGAGTATTGCATTATAAATATGGTTTGATGGAGGAGCAAATCATCTCATAAAATTTGTTGCATATGTAATGTGTATTTCTCTGGTTTGTGTATATTTCGCTCCATTTTCCAAGAATTTTATTTTGTTTACTGAGACTCAGTATACATAACATCTGATCATTATCGAAATTATCCACACTTTCGGGATTCCTTCATGAATTAGTTTTTTTTTTTTTTTTAGTATCAGCGGTTCTTCTACCTTATCAATCTCACATATGCTGTATTTTGTTTTGGATCGACAACTTCTTATTATACACAGAATATTAATTTTTATTCAGGAATAGATATTTTTTTCTCAAGATTAGAATAAAAATGTCTCAATATATCGTTAAACAACATTGCAACTTCAGCAGATGCGATACTGCACAAGCAAAAGAAAAAACAATTAGCTTTATTCTCCTAACATCCATTTTCAAATTTTGAGTTCCAGAAAGCATGTTAACAGCTGTTGGCAGTGGCGCACACAGAGGGGGGGGGGGGCCGGGAACTCCCTAAAGAAAAGGAAAAAACACTAGAAAAATTTCCAAAAATCTTTTCCTAATTAAAATTCATTTTTTTTTAAATATATGTTGTGTGCTACTTATGAAGTAGCGATCACTGCAGATGCTCAGTTATAGGTCGTATGCGATGTATAGTGTGTATTCGCAAAACGTCTACTCAACTCGCCCCTCAGCCGAGCGCTCAGGTTAAATCCTGAGCGCTCGGCCCCCTCCAAGATTAAATCCTGAGTGCGCCACTGGCTGTTGGTAATACAGCCATCGGATACAGAAAGCGGACAACTCATGACAAGTGACAATGTTCAATTGGAATGGTTGACTCAATAACCAATCACATCTGCTAGGTGCTGGGTGAGCTCAAAATATTAGTTCACCCAGCACCTAGGTGAGCTAATATTTTGAGCACACCCATCACATTAATATATTGTGGTCAATTTTAGGAATCGTGCGAAGTCTGGAAACAATTAGGGGAGTCTTTAAAGAAAAAAAAAATATATATATATATAAATATATAAATATAAATAAAAATATAAATATAAATAAATAAATAAATATATATATATATATATATATAGTCCACTTACGGAAAATCTCTCCTGCCTGTAACACATCGATCATACCATAGCTTAAACTCATTACCACCCCTTTAGCACTCACAATATACTCAGGCAGTGCATTCCAAGTCCACCATTCTTCGCGTAAAAAAAAAATCCCCACTTTCTTATTCGCTGTACCCTTGCGCAAAAGGAGTTCCGGATCCTTTCGTATTTTCAACTATTTGTAAAATCTTTCTCTTATCCATCGGATGAATACCTCTGGAGAGCGTAAGGTCTCGATCATATCAGCCCTTCGCCTTTCATCAGCCAACCTCGGCAGGCTACATGACTTCAATCTCTCCTCATAGCTAACATTCCACAGTCATGAAATCATTTGTCAACAGTCTCTGCACCATCTCTAAAGTATCTTCATCCCTTCTAAACGTCAGTGACCAGATATGAGCAAAGTAGTCCAGCTCTGATTAGGGCCTTATAAAATGGAATTACTACCATTTTATCTCTGCTGATTAATGTTCGTCTTAATCTTGCAACAATCCTCTGATCACCTTTGCAACATGCCCCTTAAATTTCAAATTTCGATCCACTGTAAACCCAAGATCCCGCGCTTCTGCAACTTCTTCCAGTATACTTCGATATATAGAGTATGCAGTATCTCATCTGCAGTTCTTCCCAAAATTCTAAACCTTGCATTTAGCAGCATTAAACGTATCTCAATCCATCTTCGCACGTTTTAAGCTTATTCGGATCCTCTTAAGAGTCACTACATCAGCACAATTCTCAATAACCTTCCCCAGCTTCATGTCATTTGCAAACAACTCCATATCTCCTTGAATTCCATTGACAATATCATTGATATAAAGTTTGAAAAGTAGTGGTTCCAGAAAAGTGCCCTGTGAAATCCTACTGATAACTTTCCTCCTTTTACCTGATTTTGCTCCTTCCTATACAATCCTTTGGTATCTGTCAGTAAACCAATTGCCAATCCACTCCACCAACTTAATATCTAAAATTTTATTTTATTATCTAAAAACTAAAAAAAAAAATGAAGTGCATGCATTTCCGTCATCAACCGCTCTTGTTAATTTATCACGAAAGTTAACGAGATTACTGAAACAAGAACGCCGCTAAACAAATCAATGCTGACCTTCACAGATAATATTTTTTCCATAAGAATATAAACTGATCTATCATTTGAATGCTGTCATTCTTCCACCACCCTTATGCAGCGGAGCTATCTAAACCTCCTTCCACTCCGCCATGGACCATTCTAGCTTCAAGACTTTCATTAAACAACCAAGTCAAGGTTGGCAGCGCATTATCTTAAAATTCGTGGCGAAATTTCATTCAGTCTCACAGCCTTGCTGACATCCAGATTTCTTATTATTGTAAATAGATTTAGTTGAATAACTTTTAATCCACCAACCCTCTCCATTCACTTTAGCATAAGACCCACCTCCTCATAATGAAACAGTTCAACAGCTCTACAATGTCATTGTCACTCGACTACCTCCTCCATCTAACAAGACCATTCGCCTAAAATCATTCCTTCCTTTGCTGTCCGCATAACGAAAACATTCCATAGAGCTATACTTAGAATGCAGTGCTTGCTTCTTGTCGTATTCTGATCCCCCCCCCATCCTCCTTAATATACTAGTCACTTTATTTGCTTGAACTTTGTATTCCTCATGCAACTGTTCACCACCTCTCATTCTATACTTTATTCATATCCTCTTTTTTATCTGAAATTCTTTCTTAATCTCATTGTTCCCATTTTACCCCAGTTTTTATTCACTCTGCTACTGCTGTTAACAAATGATCCTTAACTAACTTTCGTGCACCCCTGACCTCTTTTTTCTCTAATTCCTCCAATCATGGCACTGGTCCCTGGTTTCTAAGACTAAGAAAAATATCCCGTTCAAGTCGGACGAAATTCAATTAAATTTATTTACATTTTCTGCTACGATTTGTCGCATCTGATCAATTTTGGATTAGATAAAATTAATACTTGAAGAAATGTAAGCAAACATTATTTGAAATGATTGAAATTATACGCTATATTAGTACGGTAAGATGGTTAACATGTATTATTGTTATTTTATAAAAAGCCTTCATACTATTTCAAGTTTTTTTTCTTTAATGTTGTTTTCTCAAATAGTAATACAGAATATTATTATTATTACCACTAGTTGTCGACATAACCGCTGTCTTTTTATCTTCATTTGATATACTTCAAGGGTAGGGAAGGGAAATTAAAAGCCAGTGTCTCCCTAAAGCTTTTTTTTTTCAAGACAAATGTGGCCTTTATATAAAACAAAGAAAACCAATGACTGCTTATATAACTACTCACTTAACGAGAGAAGAAGAAGAAAAGAAAAATAAATTGCCCCAGGTGAGGATTGAACTCACGACCTTCAGATTATGAGATGCTAACTTCCCCCCACCCCCCCCCCCCCCCACCCCCCCCCCCCCCCACCCCCCCCCCCCCCCACCCCCCCCCCCCCCCACCCCCCCCCCCCCCCACCCCCCCCCCCCCCCACCCCCCCCCCCCCCCACCCCCCCCCCCCCCCACCCCCCCCCCCCCCCACCCCCCCCCCCCCCCACCCCCCCCCCCCCCCACCCCCCCCCCCCCCCACCCCCCCCCCCCCCCACCCCCCCCCCCCCCCACCCCCCCCCCCCCCCACCCCCCCCCCCCCCCACCCCCCCCCCCCCCCACCCCCCCCCCCCCCCACCCCCCCCCCCCCCCACCCCCCCCCCCCCCCACCCCCCCCCCCCCCCACCCCCCCCCCCCCCCACCCCCCCCCCCCCCCACCCCCCCCCCCCCCCACCCCCCCCCCCCCCCACCCCCCCCCCCCCCCACCCCCCCCCCCCCCCACCCCCCCCCCCCCCCACCCCCCCCCCCCCCCACCCCCCCCCCCCCCCACCCCCCCCCCCCAAGCTGTTATAAAAAATGAAATTTCGCTTTCTAGGACTATTGTAATGTTAATTGAATTGAGCCAATACATCGACGGTCCTAATTTAAAATGTGCTATGAATTAAAGTGAACCAAGAAATCATGAAATCGAAATTCTTGGAAGTAATGTAATTTATTTGACCTGTTATTCTTCTTTTTTTCTGAGGTGGGAGGAAGGTTCATGGCGAATCTGATGCACATTTAGCTGGGATTGAGACATATTGCAAATAACAACAATAGAACCTTTAAATCTAGGGTTGTGGTTTCTTTACTGTTTATAGCTGATGCTTTTTGCAACAAGTTACAGAAGTACGTTTTCCCTTTTTTAATAACCATCCATCTCTTAGGTTCTGTATAATCATTATTATAAAGACACTGAAGTCTGTGGAGTTTCTGGTCTATATTTGAAAACAATCTCATTTTTCCAATACAAAAAATCGTTTTACTTTGAGACCATAAGTTATTTTTCACAAAAACACTTGCAGAATGATCTAAATTATGCGACTATTTTATTACATTTTCTTTCAGTCTAACTATAAGGGATGTGAGTCTTAAAAGTTGCATTTCTGTTGTAAATACAATGCTGCAGAACATATTTCAAGCTTTAAAATACTGAGTGTAGGGTCTGCAGCCAAATGAATCCTAATACTATGAAATCCTCATTAAAGCCTATCTTCTATTTAAGAATTCTTTAAGGCATTATCTATTAACAAAACAGATCCTTTAAGTGGTTTTCTAAATCATGTCTTTCTTTGCAGAATAATGCCGTCTTTCACTTTCGTGACAATTTCTGTTTTTATATTACCCCTGATGGGAAAGGGCCCTTCATGGAAAATTATTATGGATCCATTTGTCGAGAAGTGTCAAAAGAGTTGGTGGAGAAATCTTCTTTTCATCAGTAATTTCTTTGATGCTTCAGAAATGGTAAGTTTCATGCACCTAATAATAGATGAGTGACGAGTTCGTATTGAGATTTTCAATTTTTAATGATTTCACATTTTTTGGCAATGAACATAAAACCTTCATTGAAACAAAAATGGATTCTTTCATTGAAATGTATTCTTTATAGTTTCATAGGATTGAGGTTGAGTTTGTTGGAGTTACGACCGTAGCAGCGTACACTGTGAGATCAATTAATTACTGTGCTAACTGAGTATTCAGGTGTGTGTGTGTGTGTGTGTGTGTGTGTGTGTGTGTGTGTGTGTGTGTGTGTGTGTGTGTGTGTGTGTGTGTGTGTGTGTGTGTGTGTGTGTGTGTGTGTGTGTGTGTGTGTGCTAACTGTGTACTTCTGGTAACACTGAACCGAACAGTTTGTTGATGGAATGACATTTTCACTTTACTTTATGATACGAAGGAATGTCCCATTAAATGTTCGAAATTTTCCTTCAATTTCGGGAGCGATGAATCTTAACCACTGATGGTAAATTATTCAATTTAGCATCAGTGATAAATTGAATAAACCATCCACTGATAAACGATCAGTGGATAGTTTAAATCAGTGCAACCAAGGCAGAGAATCTTAGGACACTTGTTCGTACACTTGTTTTCGTCATGCATCACACGGTTGGAGAAATATTTGGTGCCGATGTGAAGGGTTGGTACTAATATGAAGCTGGATTTTTATTTGATGAATTTATCGAATTTGAACATTTTTGAGTGATGGAATCTCGATCTAGGTTGACTTATTACCGATTTTTTTATGAAATTAATTTTGGGAACTGTTCATTCGTATTGTTAACAACGGTTTAGTGAATTTAGCTAAAATCGCCCATAATTGGTGATAAATTCTTCGTAGATCTAAATGCCGACTCCTTCCTCGGCTACGATTGTTGATTTATTGTATACCTGGATTGTTACTTATTTTGATGAAAAATAATATTTCATTGAAAATCCAGTTCACATGAAACTTTCAGGGTTGTCTTTAAAAAAAAAATAATTTCGCAGGATATTACTTAACTGCTTGCCTTGAACCGTATAAAAATCCGCCTATGCTGAATGTTTCACACACACACACACACACACACACACACACACACACACACACACACACACACACACACACACACACACACACACACACACACACACACACACACAATGAACATGAATTTTCTTGTACGTACTTTTTTATCATTAAATTGCATACTCTAATAAATTTCGACGCGACTGCGTATGCATGAGAATATAACAATAAGAACTAAGTCCTAATTGACAGAGTATCGTCATTACAGCACAAGAAATTTACCACTTTTTACCGTTTTACTGGTGATTGAATATTGACATAAAATAGGCCAGGTGGCCTCTTCCAGTCTCTTGCCATCTCTTATACTGTCGGAAGTGTTCTATCCATTTTTGTTTATACTGTCTTATGTAGTAATTAATTGGTTTCATATTCAGGGATTGTAAAATTTCTTCCTGTGCTTTATGGTCCGATTTCATGTACCCAGCTGTTTTTCTGGGAAATATCATTTCTATTGTTTGAATTCGTTTTTCATCTTTCCTTTTTATGGTCCATGTTTCAGAATTGAAAATAATACTAATAATAATACAGAATTTATTTAGCATTTTTGAATACATGATTTTGTTTGCATATATATAGTATTACATATAAATATTTTCACTTTGTTTGAAAATAAAATGTATACAATATATATTCATTTGGAAAACCGAACAAAACAAAACAAATATTTAGTATAGTTTATTTTTAGTTTGAAAAAAATCAATATTTTTATATTTCATTTTTTGTCTTATCTCATTGATATATGCGAAATATCACAAATTATGTTAATCGTGTTTTACACACAATGAGCTTTTACATTTTATATAACTAGTTAATAGCTATTATTCCTATATGTGCTTATTTGAATATTCAAACAGTGCTTGGACCACAGCTGGTATCTTTCTGTAGACATGAAACTCTACATCGCCTGCCTTCGTATCCTTATTCCATTGGCCAGGTTGGTATATAATTAAATTAACAATCATTGATAACTCAGTTTTTCCATTAATCTCATTTTATCACAAACGTTTAGCATTAGTTTTCCTTTTAATTTTCAGGTGGCCAGTCGCAACACTTTCCGTGAATCTTATCGTCATGATCCTCTCCATGGGCATCACCTTCTACATAAACTATATCTATAATCTTCCTCCATTAATCCTCGCTTCGTATCCAAATCCGAAGTAAGAATTATTATTTTTCAATATAAATTTACATCATTATTATAAAAATATTAGAAAGTGTTTATGTTTTTCTCATATAAAGAAAGTGATCTGTAAACCTGTTGTCTTCTTGCTGAACAAGTAAATTGGTGGATATCTGTATATTTATAGAAGGAATTCATTCTTTAAGATTATCATATATTGAAAAATCTATTATTTTTCTACTTTTTTTTTCTCAACGGATTACAAATATTATTATTCAGTTTTGTTTTTATCTAATTATTGCATTTAAATCACCCTAAATATCACATAGTCGTTTTTGATTATTTCTTTATATATGTTTTGCAACTGTTCGTAGAATTGAATGCTATCGTCTTCTCTTTCCCCCTCTCTTTTCGAATATCTAAGGTAGTTATTGTTCTCTGTTTATCTTTAATCTAATTTAAGACTGAAACATATTATATGCTCCTTCTTTAGGGATGGGTACTACATAGGAACTGTATTGTATTGCAAGACCTACTCGCACATTGCGCCTTTTTGTGTCGAGATTGCTACTGGTTACCTTCTATATACAAGGCCTAATCTCAAAATCAACAGAGTAAGTAGTACGTATACTCAAATGCACAACAGTCTTGTTTGTACCATTGAAGCAAATTCCATTTCAGTCTTATTTGCATTGACTCGATTCTCTTGTAAAATTAAGACGCTGAGTAAAGTTCTAGCGTGTTTCTTTTAGAACTCAAATAAGACAAAAGTGTTAAGCACTCTGAAAATACAGTTTCATTTCTTGAACATGGAGAGTATCCAAGATACATGTCGTATCAGCGATTCGCAACCATTTTTAATACCAAGAGAAAAATTAAAAATTGAACCTAAAACTGAAAAATGCTAAAATATGTACCTTTTAAAATGAACTGTAAAACACTGTAAGGGGGGGGGGGGCGGACACCCTTTCGAGTTTTCAAAATGAACTGTAAAACACTGTAGGGGGGGGGCGGACACCCTTTCGAGTTTTCAAAATTCGAGTCATCAGAATTCAAGGAGAACTAGACTACCAGTCTGGAACAATGGAATAAGGCTCTAAGCCTTACTTCATTGAAATATGGCAGCAAATGCCGTGAGAGAATTCTATTCCTGTTAGCTGGGAAAAAAAAACATAATAAAATAAAATAAATCAATAGCCCTATCGTGATAAGTAGCAACAATCCAGGATGGTGTGGAGTACGTCTTCTTTGCATTCATTAGGTTTTCCGTAATTGATAGAGCTCTACTAAGGTATTACAAGACACCTGATCACTGCGGACAACCAGGTGAATTCCTCAATGGTAGCAGGTTCGTCTATTTGGAAATGATTGTTTCTATCAGGATAACAGTATTTGACAGGGCGCTGATTTGTTACACATTTTAAACTTTCTCTAATCTCAGAGATAGTTTATATTCTTTTTGTAATCATATAACTTAAATCATACGAGTAAACCCTAATATAGTTGGCCGCTTGATCCATACACGTCAGTTGACGTCAATCTTCTGACATGACTCGTTTTCGTGTTATACCTCCTCTCCCATACGACACCGGCCAACTCACCTTCAACTAAAGAAGTTTCATATATAAAATATAAAATAAACATCTCCTTCTAAATTACCGTCTAGATAGCGAAAGCGAACACCAGTCTTTTTCCAATCCAGGGTGACCACCCAGCAAAAATATTTAGTACCAACTTATGCAGGAAAAAGGTACTAAATCTGTAAAACAAAAAGTATTAATTTTTATGTAACATTTTATGTGAATAATGTAACATTAAATTTCAGTAATTTAATATGTTATTTACATCTAAATACATCGGTTCTCACTCACAAGAAAAACATTGGAAGTATTTATTCATTATTTTTAGCAGATTTTACTGAATTAATTAACTCCTCAAAATAGTAAAATCTGTAGATGATGAATGTTTCAGTTTTTCTTTTGTCAAAAGGAGTTCATTCATCACGTAAGTTTGTAGTTGATTTCTTATTTTATTCTTGTTTATTGTCACTGCTGAAAATATTCTTTCAGTTGTTGCTGATGAATGAGGGAGGCACAGTACAGCTTTAACTAATGTTGTTAAATTAGGAAACATTTGTTCTCCTACCGCATTTTTCATTTCAAAAACTTTATTCCAAAAAACCATGAATTCTTGATCTTTTTTTTTCAATAGTTGCCATTCTCTATTAAGCTCTTCATAACGCCCATAGATATACATTTTCTATATCTAAAAACTGACCATTTGCCGGATTTATCTTTTGAATGGGGTCCAAATTACGCCGTGCATCAATAAAAGGTGGTTACTCATAATAATATATTTAATTTTTCCACTTGTTTTCATTGTTGTAATGATTACATAACGCACGAGAAGTGTTTGAATAGGGAAGAATATATTTTCATTGGCTAATCCTGTCGGATTGCTTGAGTATGGGATCGAGGGGAAAAAAGAAGGTTAGCAAACAGTGAGAGGTAAAAAAAAGAGAGAAATCATGTTTGTGTCACTACTGAATGTGACATATTGAGAGGCGGGAGAAGAGAAAAATATTAAGCGCACATGTCTAACTCTCATGTTATTGTTATTATTATTTGCAAGGAAGAAAGTACTAGATCTGTTGATAAACGTACTAGAACACTAAAAATTTATAAAAAGTACTAGATCTAGTGCGAAAGTACTAGTGGGGTTCACCCTATTCTGTTCCGATCGCTATATTAACACTTACATTACATTTTAAAGTTCTTAAAAGAACTGGGCGATGGACTGAGTCCTTGACTCTATATCCCGTCATCTGAATGAAGAAAATCTGTGTGGATGGGGTGTTATTGAGCTAAAAAGTTCTAGTCATGACTGGGTAACGGCAATAGCCGAGCCTCAGTTAAAACTTCATTGGCTACAGCATTGCGATTTGTTACCCTGGAAGTCCTAAAAAGGACTTTTTTGATACATTACATTTTTGACATTATTTGACAATTGACAATTAACATTTATGACTTTAGGGGTGAAGCAAGGTGCTTTTCATATTCCCCGCTATTTATTGTGGTTACAGTGAAGGTAAAATTTATGAGCAGATTGCTCGCCCTGAAAGGGCATGGAGATTATGCATCACTAAAGGAGGCTAATATAGCTTTTGGTCTTCTATATTTGAATATGTACGTTGGATCGTATGCTGCAGCTTGCTGAACCAAATCATTGGATGTGTGGACGTCTTTAGGAAAAACTTGGATGCTAAGGATTGCAGAAAAGAGAAAATATAGGGAATATTTGTGTCTCTGTGGAGTTGATTGTTTCTAACATACCACGGGGCGTTCAGAATCATTCCCAAGCACTTGTTCTGCACTCGCTGTATTTTGATAATGTTAGAGTTAGAGGTGTGGCTCCAGGCTGGAGAGGCATAGGTGATTATAGGACGAATTGTCATCTGGTATAGTTGCAATTTGATTCTGTTGCTGAGCTTGCTATTTCTGTTAATTAGCGGATAGATCTGTGCTATGGCTTTAGATGCCTTTGTGCACGCAGACTTAGTGTGCTGATTGAAAGATATCTTTTTATCGAGAATCACACCCAGGTAATTTGTTTCTGTCTGCCAGGGAATTTTAGTATTGAATAGTAACACATCTCCTACAGGAGACATTGGCCTTTTTGAGAAAAGAACGGCTGAACTTTTCTGGGGGATTGACTTCCAATCTCCACTTAGAGAACCAACCCTCCAACTTTAGAATGTTTTCTTGAAGCTTTCTGGTAATGAAATGGGGTTTGAGAGATCTGGTTAGTATTGCCGTATCGTCCGCATAGCCAAAATGGAAGTCATCGGATTGTGTGGGATGTCTGACATGTATATAGAGAACAGCAATGGAGCCAGTAGAGATCCCTGCGGCACTCCAGCAAAGATGTGGCGCTGGGAGGATGTAGAACCGTTGATTCTTACTTGCATTGATCTATTCTGAAGATATGAATGGATTAAGTGAACCATTTTTAGTGAGGTACCGGCTGAGATAAGATTTTGCAGGAGTCCAAAATGCCAGATTTTGTCAAATGTTTTGGATAAGTCTAGGCAAACAGCGCCTGTGCACTGGTGCCAGTTGTAGCTGGTGGTGATGTATTCCACAATTCTGTGGATTTGGGTAGTACTATGGTGTTGCCTAAAACCAAACTGTTCTTTAGGGGAGGATGTTTAGGTCATTTACTGAGGTTTGGAGTCGTGAGAGCATGACCTTCTCTGCAACCTTACCCAGATTTCAGATAAGACTGATTGGACGATAATTTTGCGGTAGGTGTGGGTCTCTGCCTGGCTTATGTATAGGAATTACGTCAGCCAGTTTCTAGGTGGAAGGAAAATAGTGAAATCTTAAAATTGCATTTATTATACTGGTCAGGTGCACTACTGCTTTTCGGGACAGAAGTTTAATCACCCGATTAGTAATTCCGTCTGGCCCAGGAGCTTTTTTGTTCTTTAATTTTTTAATAATGTCATATAACTCAGCAGGTGATGTTGGTGCAATATGGTCAGTGCTGGAGATAGGAAGTTTGAGTGAGTGTCTGACCTTGCTGTGAATCTTATATACAGTATGTGGTCAAAGTCAAGGTTTCCATACGAAGGCCTGCATTGCTCCTCTAAGTTGTGTGCTATAACTTATGCTTTGTCTACATCTGTGTGAGCAAGGCCCTGGTCAGAGAATATTGGGGGAAGGGATCTGTCTTTGTTTTTGATATTTTTCAGTAGTCCCCAGATGGAGTGATCAGTAGGTGAAATGGAGGATAATTTTTCATCCCATACTTGGTCTCTATGGGCTTTGAGTGCATCTCTTACTGCCCCATTTAATCTGTTTAGATTTATTTTATCTTGTGGTGCACACGTGTTACCGCATCTTTTCCTAGCTCTATTTTTGTTCCTGATCAAGTTCATGATGTCTTCAAGCAAACGATCTGGCTTGCGGGGTGACATTATTTTTGACATTATTAGAGTTCTTATATTCCTAGTATATTATTACCAGTCTGGTGTATTAATTCAGTTTGAAAAATCTACCCTGCAATTTTTGAAATTAATTAAAGATATTTTCATTAATGTATGAAAAACTTTACTTTAAATATGAAGGTCTACGTTTGATATAAAAATAATAAAAATATAAAGTATAATCTCAGTTTCAATCAGTAGGAAACAAAGCAGATAAAAGGAAAACTTTTCTCAATCTATTATTTTGAAACGGTGTGAATATAACTCAGTGAAAACTTTACATTACATTTATTTCATATTTCTAGTCCTTTTCTAATTAGTAAAGCGTCTTCTATAATTGTAACTCGGTGTATACATTTTTAGTATTTTTATTTGATGTTGCATCCAAGCAACTGACTCATTTGTTCATTTATTTACTTAAAATTTTAAAGAAATTCTTCCTTTGTGTTGTGTTAAATTTCTTTCTGTATCTCCTCTTAAGATTTATTACACTTAATAGTAAGAACATATGAGACCATCTACACTACTTTTTCTATATATCCTGAAATGTCTTTATTCCCCACAGGTAGCAGGCGAGGCTGCTTAACCTTTGCAACGTTTCTGTACTAGTGGGCAGCCAATACCCATCCTTAGCCAATCATCTGAAGCTGGCCCATGACAATCAAGAGATTTAATTGGCATTCGCAAAGGAGTATATGGTAGACAACTGCCGCCATCTTGTTGTCCCTAACACTACGCATTATTGTCTGAAATAGAGTGGGATCTATGGTCGATTTTCTTGAGTTTTCGTAAAGAAAAACCCAAGTTTCCTGGATGGAAAAAATTGTCCATACTAGAAGTCCACTAACTTGGAAGCCCTGTCAAAGAAAGGCTCAGAAAAGTTCTTCCACTAGTCGGGACTGCAATCAAACCGACAAGTGCATTTCTTCAGGACTACAACTCCTGTAGGAAAATTTTAAATTTCTCTCATACTTAATGCATTTCTCTGTCTTGCAATCTGAAAGCTATTAAGTATTTACAGTTTATTCTATTGACTGAGGCTAAATAATAAGGATAAAATAAATAATCAATGTATTTTTCTTTCTTTCCGAGATGAATACCTCTAATCTTTTTTTTTTTTTTTTTAATTTCTGTCTCACAATCATCAAATATATCCAGATTCTTGTTGTTGAATGCAAGTTATCAACTTAATATTGATTCTATATTTAGACAGAATAATATCTTGTAAATGGCTTAAACCATTTGTATAGCCTTTCATTCTTGACAGGAATTTTTATTACTTTTTTTTTTCTTCATTATTCTCAAACGTGTACTTACTTCAACGTTTTTCACATTTTCGTTCATTGCTGTCTTTAGCACAAATGTGTAAGTTAACAAACTTCAAATATCCGAATTGAATAAGAAGTTTCATCTTCTGAAGACCAATTATCACAAGGTTCAAAATCTGAATGGGTGTAAAGGAAACAAAGGATTCAATTCGGATCCTAAATTCATCTGACACTCGATATTGGAATTTTTTTCTAGCGTTTAACTAGAGTTTTTTTTTTATTTGTAAAGCTATTTCAGAATTTCCTAGGGCAATCACTGAAGGAAAATAAAGAAATAAAACTTTGCAACAAACGAAACTGAGACTACCATTACACTTGATCAAATATTATGTAAATTAGAAAGATAAGAAAGAAAGTAGGAAATTTAAAACTTGGAACCATTAAAAAACATCAAAGAACTGGATGATGAAATAGTACGAAGACTCTCATATGTACATAGATTTTAATGAGAGAAAAAAAGATAAAATTCTTAAAAGGAAGTACATTCTCATTCGGTATCACTGGAGAATGACTGTTGTCTCATTTGGATGATTTAACAGATGAATCGTTGCATAATTACGAAACAATAAAGTATACAACTTACAACCAGATAGTTCGAAATATGAGAATGTAACCTTTCCTACCAGTACCCGTCTTAGATAAATATGTAGAATATGCATTAATGTAAGTACTCTCTACTGCTTATTTAAAGTTAAACTTCATTTAAAGAGTTCTTTATTTATTATTTAGAAAAACGTTTCTCGATTATATATATAATAGTTTAAAAAATTAAAAATTTAATTAAAAAAATTATGTATTTTAATTTAATTAAAAAAATAATTTTAAATTAAATTTACATAAAACGTTTACTATGCTGCTCTGTTTGCCGGAAACAGGCTGATGGCGGCTGTATCCTAGTATGCAGATTGTTCTCATAAACGACACGGGATCCCCCCATTTTCATCGAAAACACCTTCGCTGCCAATTCTTACCTGAGGATTGTTTCGGACCAGGTGCTTCCCTACATGGTCACAAACGTAGTCCTGTAGACATGGACTCTTCCAGCCTCATTTCCTCTTGTCACAAGACAGGCATTGTTCAAGCATAGTTCGAAGAACACATCCAAGCATTGCGTGTGCTATCCTATCCGCCTAATTCACCTGATTCGAATCTCATCGAACATTTGTGTGATAATGTGGAACGTGGCATTCACTTGTCGACCTCAGCCAGTGCCTCCCTCTGTCGTTGACCACAGCAGCAGAGTGAGGCACTCGCTCTGCCGGTCTAGTGGGGGCTTCAGAATACTTCAGGACACCTGTTAAGTATTAATTAATTAACATAAGTTATTAATAATATTAATTATAAACCTTAATTAAGGCTACAATGCATTTAGATTTCGGCTGCTTGTGTTAAATCCAACAGAGCAGTGTTTTTCTTTTTTAATCAATTTCTATAAGAAATAATATTCATTATGCGTGTTGTAATTATAAAGGCTGCAGTTGTTGAGCAGGACGTATCAAGTCTCATTGTGTTCGGTATAAAAATAAAAATTCTTTAACTTATGGAGGTTTCACTCTAGGATGAGAGGAGTCGTAATTTATGGGTAACATGCCTGGCCTAAGGGTTAAATTTAGAGTGAGTTATACGGTCGATAAAGTCAACATCGACAATGATGTTGACTTTTCCTAGTTCAGAACAACTAGGAAAAGATAATACTGAAAAGCAAGTCCGTTCTCAAATATAAACCCTGTCCATGATGCTGATGTATATCACTTTATCATGAGAGAGAGAGAGAGAGAGAGACTGGAATTAATACAAGATGCTACAGTGATAGTTTCATTTAATCTCATTTCAATGTATAGAAGAGCCCAAGAAATATACAGACATAATACATTCGGAGGAAAACTCGAGTTACAGACGATTCGTCTTCTTCGAAAAGAGATTTTTCTTCTACAGTAGGAAAGATGTTAAGGCGATGATCTATCCATCTACGATTCGTGTCTCCAACAAATTTTATATTTCCTTTTCAGCTGTTACCAGCTGAAATGACAACAGGCATGTCGTTATTTTCAATTAAATAAAATTATTTTAGCTCTATAACAAAGATTGATGTATTATTATTTTATATTAAAGAATAATTTTATTTATTATTTTTGCTAGAATTCCTAAATTATAACGGATTAAAATAAAATAAACCTTATACACCTTATATTTAAAAATATCATAATATTAAAAAATAACATTTTGAATTTCATATTTTTTGTTCCTTATATATATATATAAATAATTGGAACTGTTCATATTAATAAGGGAATTTATTGTTGTTCAGAAGGATTTTTTAGTTTTTTGTCTTCTTTTTGCAAGAACTGGAGTTGGAATTAATCGAAGGACTACGTTATATTCGATGAAATTACATCCAAAAACTATTAAATGGCTTAATGATATTTATAATAATATCCTGGACTCTGGCGTGCTTCCATCAGTTTTTAAAAGATCTAAAATCACTGCCGTCTTAAAACCTGGCAATGACCCCACAATTGCTTCCAACTACAGTTCTATCGCTTGCTAAGCATCTGTCTGAAATTTCTGGAAAGAATGATATACAACAGAATATCTCCAAGTATACATAATAGAACTCCTCAGAAACATGCTGGCTTCAAACCTGACAGAAGTTGTTGTGATCAAGTACTGGACTTGACAACTTTCATAGAGAACGGTTTTGAAAAACAATTGAAAACAACAGCGGTATTCGTGGACCTCTCTGCTGCCTATGACACAGTGAAGAGAGAGGGTCTCTTTTTAAAATTCTTAGAGACTATCCCATCACCAAAACTAGCTAACCTACGTAATCAAATACTAGCAGAGAGATGGAATAAAAGAGTATTTCTCAATGAATCCAAAATAAATTCTTTAACATTAAAAATAGCCTACCTCAGGGGCCAGTTCTCGCCCCATTGCTTTATAACTTTTATATTAGTGATATCCCAGTGACAACAGCATGGAGATTCATGTATTCTGACGATATTGTCATTGCAACTCAACTTTCTACATTTCAAAAAAAAAGCTGAGAACATCTTAACTGAAGATCCGGCTGTACTAGATAAATGCTTTAGATGATGGCGATTACAACCAACCTGAACAAAACTGAAGTCGCATTTTTCATTTAAGTAATATCCAGGCTAACTATATTCCAAGAGTTTACTTCAGAAATGAACAGGTGAAATTTAACAATCATTCAAAATATCTAGGAGTTACGCTAGACAGAAGTTTGATATTTAAATATCATCTAGAAAATTTCGCTGCAAAAATTAATAACTCGTAATAATATAATGCATAAACTTGCTGGTACGTCTTGGGGTGCTGATGTTAACAGATTGTGCACTACCGCATTGTCTTTGGTGTATTATACAGCAGAACATTGTGCTACTGTATGGCTGAACAGCGCACATGCTTCTTTAGTCAATTCCCAGCTGAATCAAACTATGAGGATGAACTTCGGTGCTCTAAGATCTACTCCTGGCTACTGGCTCCCAACTTTCAGTAATACAGCCCCTCCCTCGCTTCGCAGGACCCAAGACTTAAGCAAATTATGGACAAGATAGTTGGAAACAGTTCCTTGGCTATCCAGCAAGACACTTCCTTCCATACCTCACAAAGATTGAAATCCTGGCGCCCTGCCTGGAGGAATACAATGAAAATGAACGACTAGAACTTCGACCTATGTGAATCATGGGGAAATAAGCATTGGCTTCAACGAACCTCCAATCTTCAAATTCCCATTTCATATTCAGCATCTCTCCTTGTGGGCTCTGATCTCCCTAAGCATGTATGGACCATTTTTAATCGGATCAGAACAGGAAATGGGGGGATGTATACATCTCTTGCATAAATGGAACAGGTCCGATACTCCAAATTGTGAATGCAGAAGCTGGATCCAGATTATCAATCGCATTTTACTTGAGTTCCCTATCTACTCATTCTCAGACACTAAAGAGTACTTTTTTAAACTGATCCCAGAATTCCGGGAGTGGATCAGGGATTTAAGGATTAAACTCTCATTCCTGAACCTTAATTTTTAATGTTTAATCATTTCAACCTATTCTACCCCTTTTAATACGATTTTTACAATTGGTTTTATGCTGTTTTATGTACTATCCTCAGATCTGTATATAATACGCAAAATAAATAAAAAAAATAATTCTATTACATTCAAAATACCAGTTAAAACTTTACTAATATTTATTTAAATAGTTTAAACTCCATCTATTCACTGGATGTTCTATACAACGTACGGTGTATCAGACATCTTTCTTACAAATATCTGTTAAATATTGATACCCCGCCCCCCAGAACTTCGTCAGTTTTTAAACGAATATTTCATTTATGCAATTTCATTTTTGAACAGAAGCTAACACACACATGACTATCGGAATAGTGTAATAAGGTCCTCAAGGTGTACATAAATACGTGGGCGGTCTGAAACGTTCTCGGTCTATCAATGAAAAAACGAATTTATAATTTCAAAATTATTTTTATTTTTCGACATAATCTCCCTTAAGACGAATACATTTATTCCAGGATGCTCCAGCGCCATTATCCCATCCCTGTAGTGGTTCTCAGTAAGATCTGCAAAATATCCCTCTACAGCTGCAATCACCTCTTGATTCGAAGAGAAACGCTGACCAGCGAGGGAAAGTTTTAGTTTTCGGAACTGATAGAAGTCAGAGGGAGCTAAATCTGGGAATAAGGTGGATGTTCCAACAATTCATAGTGCAGATCCCTTTTCCCATTGCCAAAACACCTTTGTGGGTAGGTGCATTGTCCTGATGAAAGATGATTTTTTCTTCTGCAAACCTGGTTTCTTCTCACGAATTATTTTGTCTAGTGTGGTTAAAAGATAGGAATACTATTCCTCGGTTATTGTTTTACTCTTTTCAAGGTTTATAATAAAAATAATAAATTATAATTAATAAAAAAACGCCTTTAGCATTCCAAAACACCGACGCCATGATCTTTGCTGCAAATGGAACTGACTTGGTCTTCTTTGGCGCTGAACAACCGGCTTCTGTCCACTGTTTTGACTGCTGTTTGGATTCTGGTGTGTAATTGTGAATCTAAGTCTCATCCATAGTAATAAATCGACGCACAAAATCAGTTTTATTCTTGTCGAGCTCCAAGTACTGTTCAGAGATTTTCATGCGAGTGCATTTTTGATCTGCGCGGCACCTGGGTATCTTGCACAGAGCCTTTTCATTTGCAATTCTTCATGCAAAGTGTATTCTACACATCCTTTTGAAATGCCTATAGTCTCAGCCATTTCACGCAATTTGACTCGTCGGCTATCCAATACCATATTGTACACTTGACCAATGACTTCTAGTGTTGTTACACTTTTTGGACGTCTTTCACGTGGATCATCTTCAAGGCTAGTACGGCCGCGCTTAAACTAGGCAGCAAATTTCTTAATTATCGAAAACGAAGGAGAAGAAAACCCAAAAACTTTTATGAGCTTCGAATGAATTTCTTTTGGCGTTAAACCTTCTTTTACAAAGAATTTTATAACCGCACGACATTCAATTTTATCCATATCAAGTGATACAGACAACGCATTGGCTTCCGACAGCATGTAAATATACTACTTGATAGAATGATTCGTAATTTCACATGGTTGCTTATGACAGATGTATCAACTTTGATAAAAATCTTGCCGATAATATTGCAATTTATGGTCAAAGCTGAGAACATTTTCGGCTACCCACATAATTATTATTAAAGCTCTGATCATGGCAGGAGGGTAACAGCAATAGCCGAGCCTCAGTTAGAGCTTCATTAGCTACAGCATTGCTATCCATTACCCTCCAAGGGTATTGGATTGAATCTGCCCCCCCTTGCGGTTTACTCAATAAATTACATTCTTTAAATTTTAGTTCTAATTTTTAGTAGTAACGCTTAAATATAATGTTATGTTACTAAAATGAATACGAACAGAGGGCGGCTCTAGTTTTACTAATTAATATTTTTGCATCGTTCGTCTGCTTATAAAATCATTCTTTTTATTCAGAGATGTAAGCAGACTTGAATATATGTTTGCAATATAATTTATTTTGTCGATTATTCCAGATTAAATAATTTTCAGGTTGTTGTTGAGTCAGATGTTTCGGTGTGTTACTTGAACTGCTATGTTTTTGTTTGAGAGCTAATATATTCTATGGGTAATTTGGTTCGTATTATTCTTGGAATTAGAATACATTTTTGAGATATAAGAGAGGTAAAGATATTTAGTATTGGGGCAATAGGTAATATATTTTTTTATTTTTTGTATATAAAAAATAAAATGGTGTATTAACACATCTAGTCAGTCCAAAAGTTGAACGCTTTGGAAGCTTTTTTTTTCTTTGGTTAAGCAGCATATGAACGCTAATAAAAAATATTGAAAACAACTTATTTTTCATTTTTAGGGAAGAAAGAGGAATTCAGCGAGTAGAATAATCTCGATTCATGATCTAGTTCGTTAGTATAATATTAATATTAATAATAATAATAACTCACCTGATCTTCTGCTTCATAGAATATGATCGGTGTCGCAAAATAGTTCATAATACTTCCCTATAGTCGTTTTTCAAATCTGTGGCAGAACTTCAAGACAGCATATATCGGTCTTCCTAAACATCTGTTTTCCAACGAGATGAGATAAAATATGAATTGTTTAGACTAACTTAAGCATAGCGAAGTCAAAATATTAGTTATTTTCAAGTAGATGGCGTCAAGAGATGTGAGAAATTCCCACGTACACTCTACTTCGATGGTTAGTAGTTTTACTAAGAAAATATTCTGCCCTACGTTATTTTTTTCACCTTTAATATTAAAACAATCAATATTCATGCTTTATTCATGTTCCACCTTAATATTTTTACAGATTTCATCTTGTTACAAATTGAAAACCTTCGTCGGATTACAGTTTTCATAGTACACCTTTTTAAAATTCGAATCAAATATGATAAATAAAGAGAAGTTTGAATCAATATCAACTTTGATCGGGTAAACCATTGCTCATCAAATTGTTCGTCAAACGTATCAAACCATTGCTCATCAAATTGTTCGTCAAACATAGTATAAACCATTGCTCATCAAATTGTTCATCAAACTTATATGGTTGGGCAGTACCCGAGCGAAATTTTATTTTTCGCCTCACTTTTTTTTTTTTTGAAAATAAAACCCCCAAATACGATAGAAGTAGAACAAAATTTGTTTCTCTTTTATACGATAGAAATATAGAAACAAAATTTGTTTCTATTTTAAATTTTGAAAATGCAAGTATAATGCTGATTATTTGTATACCCCATTTCAAGGCACCCCCTTCGTCCTGGGCCCTGTGCCTGTTTACCCGTTTCACCTGCATAGTTACGGCACTGTTTATTATTACTGGTTATTTAGAGTAAAGCATTGGTTATCATATTTAGTAATAAAATTCGATTTTTAAAGCGTACAGAGATAGCATACTTCAGAACATTGCTGATCGAAAATTTTCAAGTTTTCAAAAATTTCACGAACTGATTCGTCGCTCATCCAATACATATCGTGCACTTAATCAATGATTTCTGGTGTTGTTACACTTTTTTTGGACAACCTTCACGTGGATCATCTTCAAGGCTGGTACGGCAGCGTTTAAACTCGGCAGCCTATTTCTTAAATGTCGAAAACGAAGTTGAAAAGTGCCCATAAACTAACTTCCAATGCATGTCTTTTGGCGTTATACCTTCTTTTACAAAGAATTTTATAACCACACGATACTCAATTTTATCAATTTCAAGGGATACAGACAACACTTTGGCTTCCGACAGCTATATAAAAAAAAACTACTTGATAGCATGATTTGCAATTTCACATGATGCTTGTGACAGATGTTCTCAACTTAGAAAAAAAAATCTTGCCGATAGTGTTGCCATCTATGGTCGAGGCTGAGAACTTTTCAGACCACCCACGTATTTGGAAATACTGTAATTCTGTATATTCGCATACACCATACGATAGTAAAGCATAAACTCGTCAACTGGGTCTCACTAACCACAAAAGTATGTGATTATAAAGTTCAAGGAATGTTATATCGCTAAAGAACGCTCCGTGTTCTTGTTGACTGCAGGAATATCGGATTAGAAGTTTCATTTTCATGTTAATAAAGTAATCTTGAACGCTGCTATTCTGATTTCTGCACTGCACTATTTGAAGGCCGTGGAAGAACACTGCCCGAACAGCCAAGGCGTATGAGAACAATCTGAAACTAACTTGCAAACCACACAAATGTGCAAAGGCTAATTATTTTCTTCTTATATCTTATTTTAGCTATTTATTATTATTTTTTTCAAGTTAATATAAAATGCTTCTGCAAATTATATTAATGATATTTGTAAACTACTTACAGTTTATAAATACAACTAAGTATTTAGAAACTGTACACAAATCGTGGAACATATTCGCGTTCAGCATGGAGTTTCAGGAAACGTTTAGTTCGTATGAAAGGATCTTGCATACGAAGTAGCTGCAAGCAGACTGCAAAATGTTACTACACTTGTAAACAAGGAAATATCGATTAATTTATTTGGGATTGATTAACGATTAATGTCATGGGACAGACTTAATTAAATCGAATTAAGAATGCGTCTGTAAACATCCCATAAAAAACAGCTGTGGAACTGTACAATCATAAAAGAATATGTTGTTATATTTCTCAAATTTAAGCTAAAATTGAACTGTGAGAAAAATAATAAAAATTCCTCGTTTATAAGATTTCTTCGTAATTTGTCCACTTTTTAAAATTCAAAAGAGAAAGCAAATTACGTAGTGTGGAATTGAAGTAGAACGGAATATAGAATTCGGTGTGCTGTACAATTAAAATCAGTGCTAATATAAATTGCAGAACAATAAAAACTTGGCGTAATCTAGGATACTTTAATGTCTGACACTATCGGAAACACATTGGGGCTCAGAATCACGCAAATGTGGCACTGCAATGATGACCATATTCCACACACACACACACACACACACACAAACTTATACACTCCAAAAGTAATACTTTTAAATGCCGGTTTTTGTATATTGTTTTGCTTTTCAATAAAACTGCGTTATTGTTTTTAAATAAAACACGTTATATTTATTTTTATTTATAGTATATAAATATAGTTTCTTACCTTCATATTTTATTCTTTTTTTTATTTACTTGTGGGTGAATCGAACTCATCGAAGACTTCGCACATAACATTCGTGTCTAATAATAACGTAAAGCAATAGGCCAAAGACCAATCAGCGATTGCAAAAACATGCTTTTAATATGATTGCAAAAACAATCGAATAATATTTGAAACACATTTCAACAGATTTAGTAATGTACTCTGTTTAATATCGCTAATATCAAAAATTTAGAAGGAGATTATCTGATTTATTCAGAAGTCACTTGTGCTAAGCATGATCACTGAAAAATCGTTACGAGATGGCATCTAAGCAATGCATCAATTAACAGTACTAATCGCGGATCTTGAATTGATTTTAAATAATTTTTAAATATAATCATTATATTGGTATTCTGAAGTTTATGTATTTTTTTAGATTATAGTATAAACTTAAAATGATCAACTTATTTAAAATATTTTTAAATTTACATCATAATCATAGATGAATTAATTAAATAGACTAAAAAATAAGGACTGTAAGTTCTACAATTTTCGATTGGTTTCGTATCATATAAGTTGTTTGATAAAGCGCAGATAAATCATTAGCGATATTAATATTAGTGAATACTTTTAGGATGCGGGTGAGTTGTTTCAGATAAAACACTGACTATAATAATTATTTCAGTAGGAAAATTACGTGGATCGAATGTTCAAATATATTGCAAATCAGTGATGATAATTTTAGGATTATTTATAACAATTAAATTACTTATTGTAACTTTTTTTATTGGAATGGTAGTCAATTAAGGTTATTTGGATATCAAATTAGTTTATCGGAGACTTGGAAAAAAAATAAGTGCGGCCATTAAAATCTGTGAATCCAGTTATAAGATAAGTCGGGAATGTTTTATGTACTTTGAGGCATGTTACATATTTTATAGCCTTGAAAGTAAAGAGAGAGCCTCCGTAGCTCAATCGTTATAGACGAAGCCCTTTGATCGGAGAGACTCGGGTTCGATTTCTGTCAGTGGCGTGAAGAATCTTTATGTGGTCTCTTCGACTAAAGGTGAGTTAGCCGGACTCATACGGAGGTAGGGGGATTCACCCTGAAACTTTTCGGTCCCTCAGAACAGGAAAACCGGCTCGGTGAACACACGCATCTACAAGAATAAAAAACCTTGACATCATAAAAGGTAGAACAGGAGGATAAAGAAAGAAAGGTACAGGGTATTTCAAACAGTCAACCATTGGAAATCATCTCATTAGTCGAATATCTGCTAATCGAACTATTGATGTTTTTCTGTGATCTACTGAGAGTGTGACATTTCTAGAAGTGTCATTACACTTCTAGAAATTAATGTAATTAATTTATTTATCATTCACGATTCGTGTCATGAAGCAGAGTTAATTAAATAGAATGAAGAACGTGTTTGCAAACATTATATAAAAATAACTCGTGAAATTAGCGCAGAATCATAAATGAGAAATGTAACTTGTTTCATTTCTCAAATTTAAGCTAAAATCTTCTCTGTTTTAATACTAACTTCATCATCTGACACAATGAATGCGAAGATGAATTACTCATGCGGTGGTGAAAGGTTTTATCATCCACGAAACTCGAGTTTTTTATTTCTCGTAAGAGACAAAAAAGGTCAGAAGAGCACACCCAATTAACAGAAAACGAAGGTCTTAATACACCTTCCTTCAGCTTTAATTCCAAACCATCCAACCCTACTGGACCACAAGTGCAGTATGAAACAATTCCATTAATATATATATATAATTATATATATATATATATATATATATATATATGGGATCACCAGCCATAATGCATTGCAGTATACATCTACTAGTGAGATGTGCTTTACATTATGAAAAAATACTAATAATAGTGATCAGATCTTTACCCACCTTTTCAATGAGTTGCCCCGGTGTTGTACCATCTTTAGACTTGAACTATGTTTCAGGAGCAAACTATATATATATATATATATATATATATATATATATATATATATATATATATATATATATATATATATATATATATATTAAAGATACCAAGCTATTTTAAACCTAGTTTAACTCCATTTCCCAAGTAAGCAAACAGACAAGTAAGTCAAGTTTGCGCCTGTGTAAATATTGCAAGACTAGATGACCCCCCCCACACGTAGACTTGCAATATATTCGACATTAAAAACGCTTGTTAGAAACAAAGGAAAAATTATGACATTCATCATGATCTACGCAGAATGCTGCTGTTGCTAAGGGAGAAGCTTAACGCAATTTTATATTTCCCATTATCTGATACATAGAAAACTTTGATCGGAAAACATTTACGAGCATTTAGCTCGGCCTGTGAGGACAGTGGGGGGGATTAAGCGGCATAATTGGGTATTAGAATGGCTTTAAGTATGTAGAAATCGTTTTGGCTGTGATTTGCAGCTTGTTGCACGATTTGATTTGAGTGCGTGGCCTCATTTGAAAATAACTTTACTGCTAGAGAGCGAAAGAATGAGAAGATATATGGGATACTTGTGTCCGGTGAATCTGATCGTTTCTAACGAAACATGGAGCATTTAGAATCATTCGCAAGCATTTGTTTTGAACTCGTTACAATTTAAGTGTATTGTCATGGGAGGTATGACTCCAAGCTGGAGAGGCATATGTAGTTATAGGAAGAATTATCATCTGATAGAGTAATTTGTGTTTAGTTTACCGTCTCTATTAATCAAGGGCGAAAGGTGAGCGATGGATTTTATACTTTTATACATATGTTCCTAATATGGTTGTTGAAACACAATGTTTTGTCTAGTAGTATTCCAAGGTATTTGGTTTCTATTTGTCATGGAATTTTGATATCAAATAGAATGATGTCGTGCTTTGGGAGATGCTAATCTTCCGGTGAAGAGTATGGCTGCAATTAGTTTCAGGGTTTTCTTGCAGCCTCTATTCTGAGAACCATTTTTCTAGCTATAATATGCTCTCTTGTACTTTTTGTTTTGGTTACAAGGTGAGGATGGAGTGATCTAGATAATACTGCCATGTAATCTGCATAGAGGGCCATGATGGATGACATAGGAGTCTGTTGGTTATCGACCATGTAGATTGTTAACGTTCTGTCGAAGTGAAATATCTAGGACATCAGATCTGCCAATAAAACTGTGATGATTTGGCTCAGTTGGCCCAGTCACTACAGCATAATTTGATATCGTGTAATTGTACAGAAAGTGGCAGTTTTTATTGGTTGATTTACTGCTCCAAGCTTGGTGTTTTGAATACTGATCCCCAGCAATGATAATGATGATGGACTCCCTTATGCTAAGAATGGCGTGTAAATCAGTCGACAGCAAAGTTCTTGTTGGCGAGTTGTAGGCAGCAAAGATTTTGAACTCACCAGCTATGTTGGTGTATACTTCAATGCCTGTAATATCTATATTTGTAGTTGATGGGTTGGTTATTTAATTGCGCTTAATGTAGTTTTTGATAAAAAATGGCAGTGCCACCCTCTTTGTAATCCAGTCTGTGATTTCTGCAGAACAGGTGTCCTCTCAATCTCGAATTATCTGTAGGCCTTAGGTGGGTTTCATTTATCAGTATGATGTCTGGATAATATCTTTGAGAGAATTCTTGAAGTTCCATGGTCTTGTTGGTTAAGCCGTTGGCACTCCAAGAAACTATCTGAAGTGAGTTAGGAAGAATTTTATTTCTGATTATACGTGAGTGCTGTTAGGATAGAGTCAGTTTCTTGAAGGAATCTTTTTGTAGAGGTTAATGATGGGTTGGATTTACTGAAATCTTGCAACATGGTAACAGAAGAAGTAGCAATAATGTCAGGTTAGAATGTGTTTGATCCTGGCGCGTTCCTGTCATGGGGGTTAGCCACTTCGGTGTAAGTTTTTTCCTAGGGATGAATATCTCCTTGCTTAGTAATTTCTGTTTGAGTATCCGGAAATTCTTCCTCCTTTGGTCGAGTACGGTGAGTTTGAGGAAACTTTGCTTCTTTGAGCTGTGTGCGAGGCTAAGAGGTGGACTGAATAATTTTTTATTGTCAGCCTGTTCTTTGGATAGTAGCTACATCCTTTCTAATTGGCCAGATGAGGGCCACTGCAGTTGCCACTTTGGCCGGTGTATTTTAGGCTTGGTGCAGTTGTTAGTGCAATGGATTTCACCACATTGTAAGCACCTGTAATCAGCTCTGCATAATGTTTGAGCATGACCATATATTGTTGGCATCTTTGATGACATCTCTAAGCCCACAGATCGATGTTAGATCATATATGTTCTTAAATGAGTTTTGAAAACAGTGGTATCAGGCTCGTGTCAGCTCGAAACGTTCTCCTGAACTTAATCAGAGGGAAACCATGACATTAGAGATCGGTTGCTATCTTCTCCATAGTGATGCTCTCGGTCACACTTCTCAGCATCACCTTCAAATTTCTCTCCGAGCTGAGGGAGAATGTGTGATATTGTATACCCAAGCCATCGATTACTTTATTCAGTCGGCGAAAGTCGCTCACACTGGTGGGCTGAATCTTAATCCCCTCATTGGTGTTTTTCGCCCACGAGTAGGAAATTTTCTGCTCATTCATGACTGAGATCAGAGTCGTCCATTTATTTTTTCTCCGCAGGACAACCGGAGGCACCTTCTCTTTAGGAGAGCTAGAGGAGTCATTATTCAGGTTGACATCCTTCATTCTGTCATCTTTTTTTTTTGTTTTGAGCCTCTTGCGCGCATGTACTTTGAATTTTTTGGGTAGGGACGCCCAAGTCAGTTTTTTCCTCCTTTGGTCTTATATCTTCCTCTTCTGTGACATTCCCTGTCATGGAATACAGGTTTAAGAACCCTAGTCATCCATCCTCGAATTTTTAGCAGTTTTTGAGTAGCTCAAGTGCCAGCGTATTATCCAGATTTTGGATTAAGTTATCTGTGCCAAGATTATTAATATTTTTAGTAACTGACCTGTGAACCAGCAATTTTTTCAGACAGTAAAGAAATCAATGACTCCGGAACATCACAGTTCATAAAAAAACTACGCTATCGATAAAAGTACACTGTAATCACATCACAATTACACAATCTTCATCACACTTTGATCAATCATGATTCCGCTATCAATTCTCATCATCATTATCATAATCTAAAAGCTACCTGTAGAATTTTATAGTCTAAAATAAAAAAAAAAGAAAAAAGGTGTTTTTATCTCCATATTCATTATCACGATAAAATTACTTATTATGCATTATTAGTTCTTGATACTCTAAAACAGTGCTCCCCAGCCGACGTGCCGCGGCACACTGGTGTGCCGCGAAAGGACTGGAAGTGTGCCGCGAAAAATTTAACCGCAAAGTCCTGATTACGGAGCGACTGTACCGGAGGGCTAGGCTGCCGATTGGTTCCCTTTTCCCTTTATTGCTCTTTTCTAGCTACGCACGTATGAAGTCGACCTCCCAGAATGTCACAGGCGCCATTCCTCCCATTACTCCCTCCCTCACATTTTGCATCTACGACTCAGATCATTACTCTGCTTCAGTTCCAACTCGTGTGTTGTATTGTGTTGTGAGAGTACCAGTTGAGTGTTTTCAAGAGCGTATCATTTTTGTAAGAACTGCGTTCAAGTGGATGTTCAGTGTTGCTAAGTGGTCTGTGTAAAACACCTTAGCGGGAATGTCTTATTGCGTCTTTTTCTGAATTTGTGTTTTTTAAAAAAATGTGATAGTTTGTGGAACATAAGTCGAATTGTTATTATTTGCTGACAAAGACGCTTTTTCCTGTTACCGTCGAACTATAACCTTCATTTTAGCTGAAACTATAACGGTCATACAAGAAAGAAGTAACTTCGCATGATAAAATAAACACTGGTGAGTCATTTCTTCATTTTTTCTTATAGTTAGCCATTTTTTCGTAATGTATTTTCTTCGGAATCAAAAGGTATCTGAGATATTTTTTGGACAATGGACGCTGACATGATGAGTTACAAAATGATTAATGCGTAATTTGTATAGCTTAAGCTTGGTAAACGTAGACTTTCTGTCATTAATAGGCATTTTCCTAACACAGTTTTCTGTGTTCCGGTATTTTGGATGCCCTAGTTACAATGTCTATTTGATATCCTCGATTACAATGTAGTATTTTTAGTTTCATGTCATTTATATCTTTCTATTCAATGGCTTGTTTATTTGCATATATTTTAATTCTATTAAATTTAATTTTCAGGTATCCACAATAATGGACAAATATTTTTAAAAAAATCAGAATATCCATCAGATTCGCGAGCCCATGAAAGTGTACCAAAGAAAAAGTTTAAGGTGCAACATAGTCATAGATTATATAAAGAGGATTATCTGAAATTTGGTTTCGTGTGCTCCGATAATTCTTCTGTGCCTCAATGTCTCATATGCCTGGAAATGTTGTCAAATGAAGCGATGGTGCCAAGTAAACTACATCGACACCTTTCTACCAAGCATCCTTCGTACATAGATAAGGATTTTAACTATTTTAAACTTCTGCGAACTCAAATTCAAATGCAAAGTTCTTTCATGAGATCAGTCACAACGGTATCAAATGGAGCTTTAGAAGCAAGTTATAAAGTCGCGAGATTGATAGCTAAAGCCAAGAAGCCTCACACAATTGCCAAATCACTCATTTTACCAGCTTGTGTGGAAATTGTCAAAACTATGCTTGGAATAGATGAAGTAAAAGAAATTGAAAAAGTACCGCTTTCAAATAATATGATCAGCAGGCGCATTGAAGACATGTCACTTGACATAGAAGGAACACTAATCCAGAAAATTTGTGAAGTTAAGAAATTTTCCTTACGGGTTGATGAATCAACAGTTGTCAGCTAATTGCACTTGTTCGAATTCCTGATGAGAAAGGGTTGAAAGAGCATTATTTATTCTGCAAAGAACTTCAGAAACAAAACAAAGAACTGGGAAGGAAATCTTTAAAGTGATCAATGAATACTTTGATACAAACAAAATTTCATGGAAATATTGCGTACGTTTATGTACTGCTGGCGCAGCTGCAATAACAGGAAGGGTCAGAGGCTTGGCGTCCGAAGTTCGGTCTGTAAACCCTGATGTTCAAATAATACACTGCTTTATTCATAGAGAAGCTCTTATGTCAAATAGTTTACCTCTAGAATTAAAGTCCAAACTTAATGACATTATAAAAATGGTGAATTTGATCAAACGTAGACCACATCAATCGCATCTTTTTTCAATGTTATGTGATGAAATGGGATCAGAGCATCAATTTTTGTTGTTCCATACTGAAGTTCGTTGGCTGTCGAGAGGGAGAGTTCTGTCCAGAGTTCATAAACTGAAAGAAGAATTAAAAGTATTTTTTGAGGGTAACTCCCAGTATTCAGCTAAGTTGGAAGACAATGACTGATTGCAAAAAAATGGTCTACTTAGCTGACATATTTGAATACCTAAATGAACTTAATCGAAAAATGCAAGGACTGCTTGAGATATATTAACTTGCACTGACAAATTTAATGAATTCAAAAACAAAATTCAACTTTGGAAAGATATGGTGAAAAATGGTTCCCTTGAAATGTTTAGTCGGTGTTTCAGTTCGAATCCTAAAAAAGAACTAATAGAACTTGTAGATCAACACCTAAGCATAGTTGAGAGAAAGCGTCATCACTACTTTGAATTAACGGAGACAAAGAAATTCGATTGGGTTCGAAATTCATTTGCATCTTCATTGGATCACATGGAATTCGATTTATCAGTGAAAGAAAAGGAGGAGTAATTAGACTTAAAAAGTGATCGTACACTTGAAGTTGAGTTTAAGGATGTTCCATTATCTCAATTCTGGGTAACTGCAAAAATGGAGTTTCTGTCCATCGGCGAAAAAGCTATAAACATTCTTTTACCATTTGCTAAAACATACATGTGCGAACAAAGTTTCCCTTCTATGCTCACTATCAAGAATTTAAAGAGATCATCATTGAAGAGTTTGATCATGAATTACGTAGCTCTTTCGACCATAGACCCAGATATAAAAAAGATGTGTTCACAGAAACAAGCCCAAGTATCTCACTGAAATAAGAAGGAAATATATGTATTAACTGTGGCAAAAGAATATTGTAGATATTTATATTAATACTTAAAATTTTTATTTTGTCATTAAATTATTATTATTAGCATATTTATACATAGTCAGTAATTTTTTTGTGTATAATTAATTTTACTTTTGTATTTTCACATCATAATTTTATAAAATTAGTGTTCTAAAATTTAATCACAGTTTCACTCAGTCAAATCTGACAATTTAGCTCATAGATGCGATATAAAAACTATGTCAAATATCAATCACTGAGGATGTATGGATTAGGTATTTTCATTCCATTTGTTTCGTTTATTTAGTGCTTATGACTGCATAAGAAGAGTTATCTGAAACGAATGTCTAGCGTATTATAATGCAAAATATTTGAAAGAAAGATCTTATTAATTGAATTCCTGTATGAAATTGAAGAAATTAATCATGTTAATAGAAAAATGTTCCTTCATAGTGTGTCGCGAAATTATTTATGCTTGTGAGGTGTGCCGTGACGTGAAAAAGGTTGGGAAGCACTGCTCTAAAATATATTTCTTTCTCAAAAGAACGTTAATAAAATAAAGTTGGATAGTTTATAAATATTCTAAGTTTATAAACTTAGAAAGTCAAAAAGTAGTGCTTTTCTTTTTCAATTTCAAACTCTTTAAAATTTCCTACAGGAAAATTCTCACCAATCTCAAATAAATCATTTTATCGAATTCTGTCATTAAAATAATGATTTAATTTAAATCAAAATTGAGATTACTCACCAGGTGAAGTAAATATCCTAAATGTCTCGTAGCTTGTTCGGTATAGACGAAGCTCTTTGGTTGAAAACATATGAGTTCGAATCCCGTTTGAGACGCGTACACCTTTGTCAGAGTTTTTCCTATTGAAGCCGACTTAATCGGGCTCATATACGGAAGTAGCAGTTTTTTTTTTGCTCGGAAACTCGGTGTTCTCCTCCCACATGCAGGCAAATCGCCCAGGAGAACACGGCAATTCACATACCAAGATTACTTATAGACGTACGATTAACCACCGAATCCTAGAATTGTGATTAGGAAATCCTAGGCTACTTGGAAAGTCTTGGGTGTTTACGTGTGTTAGAACCACTGAGGATGATGATAAAGAGATGAAAAGTAAGTACATTATTTCAAATTTAATCAAATTTAGTTGAAGCCTCCACTTGTAGATGCATCTGCGAAGGTTCCTCCACAGCGTAGTCGAGCGGTGTTTGTTGTTTTGGAATTACGACAGAAGCAACTAAGTCTGTGAGGCACTGTATTACGTCTCTAAATTGCGTTTGTTCCTTGGTTAATTTCTTTGTATTGCGGGATGGGGTCTTCGGAAAGAAAACCTTCCATCTTCGTAGAAGATCGGCCAACTTTCCTTCGGTTTGAAAAAAGTTATTCGAGTCGTAGATGGGATAAAGTCCCAGATCGTTTCAACCAAGGGGATACCGTCGATACTGATTGAGTTACGGAGACTAGACGAGAGTACTTTGAAACATTGGTCACTTCTGTAGGAATGACCTAAATTTGAATGATGTTTCTAGGATGATGTTCTTTCTTTTTGTCTTTTTTTAAAGTGAAGTTTAGTTAGAGCGATCTCTTCTACAGAGGTGACATAAATTTTCTCGGGAAAATTTATATCACCGATATAAAAAACCGGGAAAACTCGGTTTTTTATATCGCAAAGCAAACAAATTCGACAGAAGAATAAGCAGTTAACAGACATCATATCGTAGGCTCACATCCTTATTTGTCTTTATCACAATCGTATTCAATCAACGTCTGTAATATTCTATTGTTTTTAAAATGCTGTTCTTTAACTAAATGCAGTGAGCACTTTCCATTGGCAGGCATGGCCTTTTGCATACTTCTATTGAAAAAGTGTGGACTGATGATATTATTAACTCAGAAGTGAAGTTATTTCAGATCAAGTTTTGGTTCTAATGATTCTTGTAATTTGAGTAGTCAATGTCGTGATCGACCTGACCTGTGGTTTAAGTGCAATTGATTCTGGCTAACATCAGGAAATCTAGATTTTTGTTGTCTTCACGTTTCAAAGTAAGCCAAAGAAGTTCCTTGTAATGACTGAACTGAGTTAAGGTGCTTGCATTGAGCCGATTTTCTCAATACATAGAATTTAATCCACATATATATCTGTTGTGGATTGGGTTAATTTGATCATTAGACTTATACTGAAGACGAGAAACTCGAACATACGTCCAGAGATATTGCTTTCGAATTTGAATAAAAAAGTATTGTTTAATCAAAGTTCAAAATTTAAAAAATACGTTTTTTAATTTTAACATAAATCGAAAGAACTTTCAAGAATTGCTACGAACTTACAATAAAACCATAGAAAAAATTGTAATTACCGACTCAAATTTAAGATAACAAGCGATACCGGTTGTTTGCATTAATAACGCTTTGAATAAAGAGTTTTGAATGAAGCATTATTAACGCAACTTGGAACTTATTTGGGAGATGAACCGAGTCCTTGACTCTTCATCTAATTTTAGCTTGTGTAACAGGGGGATTATCGTGGGTAATTTATCCGCTCATTGTGAGCATTATAAGCTGTATTAGCTTTCTCTTGCGATGGAGGTTTTCGAGTTTTTATGTTTGAAGTGATCTGAGGGTTTGTAGTCCGCTGCCGGTCGAATTAGTTGATTTGGGTGATTATCTGTTACTCTGAAGATTTTTTCTGCAATGATCATATGAGTTTTGATATAAGTCTTGATATCTGGAAGGTATCATTAACGCAATCAACATCGGACAGCACTTAGAATTGGCATATGAAAATAACAGAAAGGTGTTTATGGTTTTTTATTCTTTTTTATTGTTTAATTTTATTTCAACGTAATTTATTCATTTAATTATTATATATATTATTAATATTATTTTTATACATTAAGTTATGTTAAATTTAATTTAACATTAAATAAGAGCTAATTTATTTCGAGCATATCCGATCTTGAACCAATGGGCGTTGGCATCGATGTTCGTCAATTGTCCTTAGGTGGTAAATGAACTGCATCACTCGGTGTGACTACCACTCCGATTTTTTGGAGAAGCTGAAGTAATTTGAAAATGTTTATGTTTGATCTTTAGAGAAAACTTTCCTGACCAAAATATTAAAAAATACCAAAGATTAAAATACCAAAAATATATTTTTTTTTAAATAATAAAAAAAATCCCTAGTCTACTGTACAGGTGCATTGTGAGTTTACAACATTTTTATAACTGAGATTCACATAAAACGTAACTAAACAGTACACACTTTGCAGGCTCCTCGTGCGTTGTAATTTAATGGGCGTTGGAACTATTGATTTTGTGAACAGATAAATATGAAGAGATCAGGAAGTTTATCGAAGGATTATGACAAAAAAAAAGTGATGTTTAAGATAAGATACCTCACATAAGTCTGGAATAACTCTGTACCCTGTTCTGACTATCTCTAAATTTAATTTGTTGTTTATTTAATCATTTCTTTCTGTTACTATCCAGAATAATGAAGTTATCGAAACTTTAATAATGTGGTGACCGCACAAGAAATATGATTATCTGTGTGCTTGTTAAAGAAAACAATCGAATGTTTACTGCAATACAAATGGCCCTCATAAGACAATGATTGTCATGTAGGCAAACGACTGACCAGAAAAAGAAGCTAATTCGAAAAATACTGAATGGCAGGAGTTGAGGGTAAAAAACGTTTATGAATAAAGTTTACAAAAAAAAAGTGACCGAATCTCATCATTTTTTCTCCAGATTTCAACATGAAACTGTAGCGGTCAATTTCAGTATGAGTAATCCATCTATAAATGCAACAGCTTGTTGTTCCGCATAAAGCAATCCAGCTTAAGGTTTTATTTTTAAACATCAGTGTATCCAGTGAATTGCAAAATCCTTCACGGAACCGTGAAAAGTTGTACCAAGGACTAGCAAAAGAGGATAAATGGATTCCATATCCTTGCATGTCAATGTTCGTTTCAACATCGCAATTATCCTCGGAGTTCTGTTTGTAATCTTTGTTATGTGACTTTCGAACTTTAAACTTCTTATTCACCATATCAACGAGATCCCTAGACCTCATTAGATTCTACGAATACTTTCACCAATATAAATGCTGTTGCATAACATTACTAACATTGAATTAACAGCCAGTATCATTTGTTCATAACTCCAACTTATTCAAGTCATTCGACATTGCTGCATATCAGTAGCATCTTAGTTTACATAGCCTCTGTTTGCATAAGCAGCAAACAATTGAACATATGCTGGCAAGTCCTTTCAATATCATTAATGTATAAATTAAACAATAGTGGTCCAAGGATTGATCTTGTTGGGGGGGGGGGGCTCGTATCAATCCCCCTCCATATACCACTTTCTGATACCAGTCCACAACCACCCGCTAACCAAGCCAATAGTTTATATTCCAATTCTTTAATTTCAAGGGAATCCTTTATCCTATATTCTTTCATTTCAAGTCAGCAGTTTATATTTTAATTCTATAGCCTTCAATTTAAGTAATAGTAGCACTGTGTTCCATGTTGCATTCACGAGATTGATAGTTCTTAGCGAAGTGAACACTTAGTATTCAGCAATCTCATTTGCTTCTGACACAAAGATATTGTCAATATTCAGTAAAGTTATTCTTCCAGATTCATTTTTTTCTTTTATTCGCAACATAACGATAAAATACTTTTGGTTCCCTTTACCTTCATCTCGTAATATCTTTTCATAAAAGATTTTTGCTTTGTGTACAAGCTTCGTAAATTTTCTGCTTAATCTTTAATAAATTTCATAATTCTTCTCATTCTTAATTTCACGATATTCTTTATACATATTCTTCCTACGGATCTGCTCAAAATAAGGTTGCATATTCACTCTCACCCTATTTGTTTTTCGACCTTTATCCTTCAAATTCAATAACTGACACTATTGAATAGAACATAGATATCTCCATAATGTTTCGTAATTTCCAGCTTTGTAGTGCAAGCATGTAACCTTTCCTAATTTGAAAATTCCTATTCTTAGATTCTTACGAGTTCCGTAAGGCGTGATCACTGTTATAAACTGGTGGTAACACAGTCACGAGCTAATTATCCTCAACTTCCTTCTTTCACATACTTCTTGAGAACGATTATTTGTCATTAGTTTTCTTTGCTACTGAATCAATATTTGGATAATGTAAGTCATCCATACCATAGCTTTCATGTCACACCAGATAGCCTTCAACACACTAAGCGCTGCAATATTACCATTATTGCTATCATAATTTTCTACCTAAAATAGACACAAATCGTCTGTTATCATTGGTACTACTTCCTCTCCTATCTCATCTGTCCGTCCTAAAATTATTATGCCCTTTACATAACTGTATACGTGTTTACATACATGTATAGACATAAATGGTTACCTATAGGCCTGTTTTTAACACACACAACAAAAGTCCGTCCGCACCCAGTGTGTACATGTCTGCACTTTACCAGATTCCTGATCGTACCTTGGGAGGGGGGGGGTTTACAACAGAATATGGTAGTACTACCTGAAAAAGTTACACTATTGCTAACTTGCGATCAACAATTTTCCCACGTGATGCAATGACGTGAATTACTTTGTCTGTTTAGAACATCAATGCATCGCTCTGTGGGTGAGGACGTATCGTTGGAAAACCCTTCCAAGAGGCGGAGAACTTATAAGATTTTTTTTCATCTGAACTTGATGTAGTTGACTTTGTTCCAGTTGGTGGAAGAGTTTTTTCCCTTATGGAAACTCGGTCTATTGTCCCACAAAACAGACGAACCTTCCAGAAGCGCACATGTAATTAAGACAAATAGACCTTCCACATTACCTAAGTTGCTTTATCCAAAATTCGGAATAATCCAACCAAATTGCAATCCAACGAAAGGATATTGTTGCTCTCGTTTAAGCTACGGAATATTTTACAATTGAGTAAAAATAAAATTTTTATTTTTAAAAATTTTATTTTTAAAAAAATAAAAATAAAATAAATTTTATATTCTCCTTACCAAAAGCAGTCCGGATTTATTTTTTTTTATTTTTGCTAACTTCACTGAAGGTTGGTGGTAGTAGGCTTTCACTTCTTATTTTCGAATTTCCCACGTGATTCCGTGCAGTATGTTAGATGAGACGACATACTCCTACAGTGTTATAAGGGAACTGTTTTTGACCATACATGTGAGTTAAAACTGTTTTCGCCTTCGCTTTCTCATTTCGCCTTCAGCGAAGGCGAAATGAGCTTCAATACTTAAGAATATCGATGCGTTCGGTGAATATCAATGAGGTAGTTAGGATTCCTCCTATTTGGGGGACCCAGTTTAGCTGTTCATGGCTATTGTGGAAAGCAATCATCTTTCAGTAGCATCATACATACTATTGTTTGCAGAGTATCAAAATTCAGCAAATTCGTTGACCTAATTAAATGAGATTTCCGCTAAATTTTGAGAAACATAATCATTGCTGGTATTTTGCGACAGAAATATCAAGATCCTATTGCAATATACACAAACATCGTCATTAGAAAAAGGACGAATTATTAAATTTAAACATGCAGCACATGACTCGAAAGCTGTGGGTTCAACAATCAACTGCCGAAGAATGATTAAAATGATGTCACGGTTTAAATTTTTTTAAAGAATTGCAAAGCGTTGAGACGAAGGATAACTTGCGCCATTTTGGATAGCTTGTTGTAAGCGTTAATAGTGAATTCTCGAAAAAGGCTTAAAAATGTAAATAGAATCGTGCTGTCCTAATTAAATACAGCAAGCTACTTTTTTGAGTTTTAACCAGTCTTGAATAACTTCTAGCGGTTGGATCTTCTCATTATAAACCTGTTGATTTAATTTCGTTAAATAACACAACTTTCTATTTATGAAACAGTATTTATTATTCATTTATTGCGCTTCATTCGATTTCAGGGGATTATTGCTAGCATGTTTTCACCTCAATGACAGACATAATCATCGCATTTCAGTCCAATGAAAAATGTTCATTTACGTCAGAACCTAAGCAATGGTATTTCTTTATGCTCTCGCAATTTAATCGATTAAAATATTGTAATAAACTTGTCTAATGGAATCTAATATGAGTGACTAAAAGTGCGTTGAATTATAGTATTCTTGTAGAGTAAGGTCATCGATTCTTTTTCCAGTATTGTATTTACCTCAATAGCCTTTAACCGCTCTGATACTTCGCTGTTCGTAGCATATGCAATCTCCATATCACTGAACAGAAATTTAAGGTTAAATGTATAGTAAAAATATAGGACTTAAAGGATATTTCAAAAATAATTAACAATATTCAGGATATTTGAAAATATTAGCAAATATTCATTTTATCTCTAACATTAAACAGATTTAATTTGTTTATTTATTTATTTATTTATTTGCAATAAATAATTTTATTCGTTTTCACTCCATATTTCAATTTCAGTACCTGCAGCATCATCAATCACGGTCCGAAATGAAATAATTGTATTACCATCTACATTTGTGCTGCAGTGTACTGTTATGGAATGAGGGGAACACTCAAATGGAATCAGAAAAAATTGAAACCTTTTCTAGAGTTCTCACTGAAAATATCAAATTTCGAAAACAAGTTATAGGAAATTCATTTACTTTCCCTTCCAGTTTCTTTGACAATGAAGAAGAATTCCATACTCTTCTCCAGGAGATTGACTCTAAGACCACCGTGAAAATTCAACTTGTAGTGGATGAAGCATTGCTGGCATATAATCCTTTGATGGTGAAGCAGCAATAATATCCTTCGTACTGCACGAACTAACAATCATTTTCAGTATTATCTGCAGTGTAACATTGTCTGTGCACAATGCTTGAATTAAAGAAGGATCGTCACGCGCCCTTATGGAGTACTGTGAACGGGAGCTGTTGCCAAATGAGTAGCTCATCGGTACTGTTTGACAAATTAATTTTGGATAGGATTTTTTCTTTAAATTGATCCAATACTCCAGAGTTCTGATGACTTGTAAGCACATGAGTACCATGTTTAATATGCGGGCGAGGAATCAAAAGTTCATTGATTTTTTTTTTTTTTTTGATACGTCTATTCTAGAAAATGTTGGAAATGCAAGGGAGCACTGCAGCAGAAATATAACAATACCTGCGGGGCTGGAGTATTATGTACGATTAAGGAGAAATTATCATCGGAAGTTTTTTGCGTGAAACAATAAAAATGCGTTTGGGGAGCATTAAAAATTTCAAGATTTTCTCCTCCCACTGTGAGAATAACAGAAAGTTTGGCAATTAAGGAGTGGGCTGTCATCAGCAATTTTTGCATCATCTTCGACAGGTAGAAGTAAGTGGATTAATGGAAATCGCACTGCAAGAAAATCTGAACTGAAGAATTCTTCTGCCAAAACGAGTAGTAAACTACCAGAGAGGAAACTGGAGACTTAATTACAAACAGAAGAATGCAAACACAAAATGGTAATTTGCTGATGAGTACTTCGTCTCAGACCAGATCAAATGTCGTAAAAATGTCAAGAGCAATCACATGAGTAATTCTATTGATATTTAGAATTTCTTTGTCCAAGATGCCCAAACCTTTTAAAGTTGGTACCTTTTCTTCTTCATCTCCTTTTTTTAATTTAGAAATTGTAGGAAATGGGAAGTAATTCTTCTACTTCTAATGGAAGAGCATTCAGTATTGACTTGGGCAAGGGGGTATAAACTACATGAATCAAATATAAAATTACAATTACGCATGTAACTTGTTAATACCTCATGAGTAACAAGTATCCTCTTAATGTTTTTTTAACGTGGTATTATCCCTGGTAGGTCTAATCCACGAAAAGATAAATTTCTATGACCAAAGAGGTGAGTATCATTTTTTTTTTACATTAAGGATTCCAATTTAACAACATTTAAACTATACCAGTTATTCGTTCTTTATTTAATTCATCAAATATTATTATATCTCTGATAGCAAATCCTTCATGAAATCGAATTCGAATGGAGTGTACTGAAAAAGTGGTCGTAGCCTAATCTGTTGACTTAACATTAAGATTTTTGATTGCCGCTCCCAAAAGAAAGCGAAAATCATATTTCCTCTTTTACAGAGTGCATGAAAGCTGGCTAAGAATCATTTCCAAAATATTAATATTAGATATTAATAATTACAAAATTATTTTCCTACCAGGTCTTCTTATTTCTGGCCATTTCCCAAGTTGGTGAGAAATGTTGAAAGTAATCATCCCCACCAAACTGGAAAAAAAGAGCACATGGTACACAAAGTTTCTAGAAATTATCTTGGTTCAATGTCTTTGTGTAGTGAGGTGGGGGGAATGGTGGAAGTTTCTGTTTTCCGGATACACACCACTCTAATACCGCAATGTTTATAACAATTTTTCTAATTCATATTGAAAATATCATTTCGCAATCTTGAATTTTAATTACGGATAGTGTATTGCTCCAATGTTTTCGTTTTGAGAAGCATTTTATTTTGCGAACTAACAAAAACAAGTGCTGCCTATCTAACATGAGGGAATAGGAAAGGACACTGACATTAATTGTAATAAAATTGACCGATTCGAATTTCATTGCTGCTATCAGCACAAATACCTGATTTAGAAAAGAAAAAAATGTGATATATACAAAGATTCCTTAAAATTGCCATGAAATCGTAAAATAAAGAAAGAGTTTGCAAATTTATTTAAACTGTTATATAAAACAAATAACACACCATTTTTATTTTCATATACATTTTCTTAAAAAAGCAGGAGAAGTATTGAACATGAGGGGTGGAAAATAGCCCGTGAGATGTGATGATTAATGCACTTGGAGGGTAATGGATGGCAATTCTGTAGCCAATGCAGTTCTAACTGAGGCTTGGCTATTGCTGCTACCCTCCTGCCATGATCAGAGCCTTAATAGCTCAATAACACCTTATACCTACACTGTCCTCTACAGATAACGGGGAATATGAAAAGCGTTCTTGCTACGCCCCTTTAAGTCCTAATAAGGATTGAACACGAATTTGTCAAATTTAGACCAAATCTCTTCCAGCACACTGAGCTAATCTAGTTCAGTTATTGTCAATCAAAAAAAATATTTTTTCATCTGTACGATGCTTACCTAAACTACTTGAGCGATCTGAGTTATATGCACACACACATATTCATCTGTATTTACCCAATGTTTACCCAATTCACTCGAGCTGTCTGAGTTATACGCGCTCGCGCGAACACTCACACACACACACACACACACTCACTCACTCATATATTCATCTGCAAGATGTTTATATACATCATACAGATCATCATACATCATACAGATATGATGTATGATGATATATATATATATATATATCTGTATGATGTTTAACCAATTTACTCGAGCTATCAGAGCTATACGCACACACACGCACGCACACACGCACGCGCACGCACGCGCGCGCACACACACACACACACACACACACACACACACACACACACACACACACACACATACGAGGGTGATCTGAAACCTTCTTGCCCTAACAATGAAAAAATGAATTTACAATTTCAAAATTATTTTCAGTTTTCAACATAATATCCCTCATGAATAATATATTTATTCCAGCGAGGCGCCGGCGCTATTATCCCGTCCCTCAGTAATATCTGGAAAATACCCCTCTACAGCTGCAATCACATCTTGTTTCGAAGAAAAACGCTGACCAGCGAAGAAGAGTTTTAGTTTTTTGAAGAGACAGAAGTCAGAAGAAGCCAAATCTGGGGGGAATAGGGTGGATATTTCGACAATTCATAGTGCAGATCCCTTAATTTTCCCACTGGCAAAACGCCTTTGTGGGCAGCTGCATTGTCCTGATGAAAGATGATTTTTTTCTTCTGCAACCGGGTCTTTTCTCACGAAGGTTTTCGTCTAGTCTGGTTAAAATATCTGAATAATATTTTCCCGTTATTCTTTTACCCTTTTCAAGATAATGAATAAACAAAAAGCGTTTAACATCCCAAAACTGATGGAACTGACTTTGTCTTCTTTGGCGCTGAACAACCGGCTTCTGTCCACTGTTTAGACTCTGGTGTGGTATGGTGAATCTACGTCTCATCCATAGTAATAAATCGACGTACAAAATCAGTTTTATTCTTGTTAAAACGCTCCAAGCACTGTTCAGAGATTTTTCTATGAGTAATCGCAGCACCCATCTTGAGCAAAACGTTTTCATTTGCAATTCTTTATGCAAAATATATCTTACACGTTCTTTAGAAATGCCTATGGTCTCAGCATCATGCACTTTAACTCGCCGGTCATTAAATACCATATCGTACACTTGATCAATGATGTTGTTACACTTTCTTGGACGTCCTTCACGTGGATCATCTTCTAGGCTGTTATGGCTACGTTTAAACTCGGCAGTCCATTTCTTATTTGTCGAGAACGTAGGAGCAGAGTGCCCATTATTTAAGCAATAATATTATTATTATTAATTACTTATGTTCAGATATTAAATACACCTTTTTCTAATACCAGTAGAAAAATAAATAATTACAACGAAAATTGACTGGAAAAGATTTTAGCATATTTTTTAATCATCTCTACAACATCATTAAACATTCTGATTAGAAGAAACGAAGTGCCTCCGTAGCTCAATCAGTATAGACGAACCCCTTTGGCGGAAAGATCTAGGTTCGATTCCCATTCATGAACTGAGCACCATTTATCTGCTCTCTTTCGATTATAGGTGAGTTAACCGGCCTCATAGAGAGATAGAGGTTTTTTTTTCCCTTCCGGAAACTCGGGTTTTTCGTCCCACAGAACAGGCAAAGCGGCTCGTGAACACACGCTACTATAGTCAAAAATACATACTTAGTCCTTTATTAGGAGGGCTCAACCACCTAAGGTGCGGTCGATGATCTGTGGAAACTCCACACGAATAAATAAATAAATAAATTAGAAGAAATCAAAATACTGTTTTATGGCATTAAATAATAAATAAAATAACACTTCTAAGTAAAACACATTACATAAAATATGTTCATTTAATTGTAATTTGCAAAAAAGCAAATTGTTTTATTCAGTTTTCATATCAGTGCTTGAGCGCCTCTTTGAAATCCTTTCATTTTAAACGAATTTCGATTTTAAGCAAAATCGAAATTATTCTAATCCCAATGCTCTAATTCGATAATTTTAAGTGTATTAATCCACTCCCGTTGTAATAATGCTGCAGCACTGAATCAATACATTTGGCAGATATCGCGTATATTCATCGGGAGTCCACACCTGTTATTACATGTACCTGTTTTGTTGTTGTAGCAAGTGGAGATAAGTCTAGAAAGCGGACAGGAGTTACAAAGCACCATTTTATCTGCATTTCGCGTATTCCTTTGTCCACCAGAATTGTCTCCGAGAAGAAAGAATCTCCGACCTTTAAATAAAAATAAGTAAAATTGTAATTTTCCAATATAATCTGTTATTCCTTAATGATACACATAATTGGGAAATCAATGGTTAATTTTCAAGCAGTTATCAGAAAAGTAAGCATTTGTATTCGTTTGGCTTAATTCACTAATCTTGAATTGGAAATATAAGCATGGAAACACCTCCTCACGTCTTAGACGGAATTCGAACCAGGATGTTTTCAAATAAACGGATCTTCAAACTAACTGCGCGATCGCTTATCACCTTTCCTAACATACGTGACATCGACACTCATGAGAAATGAAAACTTCCATCCTGTCTTGGGTAAATCAAAATCCTCTTTATTCCACGGCATCCTCCTGCAGTCCAATCCATGACAACTTGTAGATGGATTAGAACTGTGTTTAAATAATAAGCGTGCTAATTAAACATTTCTACAGTGGTAGGATTTTGAGTGTTTGCTTCGGATAGGCGGCATTTTTTTATTTCTACTTCATCAAATATATTACAGCGAATTAAGTAACAACTACAAAGATATGAACAACGAAAGAGGATTTTCCTGTTTCAACAATTATTTTTGTCGTTTGAGTTGTTTAACATTCACCAAATATGTCAATATGCTTTATTTAATAAACGCATCCTAGAACCAGAGACCATGAGTCATTATTAATATTAAGTTTGTTTCAACTGGAAAATAATTTTTTTCTTCTTTCGTTTCACTCCATTTATGAATTATTTACTGGATGAAACGAAACGATGTAGCTTTCTTCTTCAACATGTTTTTATAATTATCAGCGAAGAATAAAAAAATAGACATGAGCTACTGTTTATCTATATCTGTCATGTGTGTGCACAAAGACTAGTTTGTCCTTCCTGCCGCGGAATAAAAAATCCCGCCATAACACTATTCATGACCAGATAACTCAGTCTTGTTGAAAACACCCTAGAAATGCTTATTTTATATTTTTAGAGTTGTAGAGTACGTGCTCTCCCTCGATGAGTCTTTGTATTCCCTGTAGGTCTCATGTAATTTTATTATTATTTTTTTTTTTAATTATTATTTCTCACATAAATTACATACGTTATATGAACACAATTATGCATAACAAATATTTTCTCGTACATAAAGATTTTTAAATAATAATAATAACAATAAATGTTTACAACGTATATTATTATAATATTCATAACGATGATCATTACAGATGTTTCTTGCAATTTTACACTCTATATATATACAATAGCAATGGATATAATCATTCTATATTGCATACTTTTGTTACAGTTATTACATACATTACATACATTTGATTACATATGATACGTACGTTACATGCATTTGGTTACATATGATACATTTTGGATAGAACTAATTTCTCTGCTTTCATCCTCGAAGCTTATATGTAAGCTTATCTGAGGATGCCACCAGTTGGTTATTATTTATTGTTTTTTTTGCTGTGTTGGGAAGCTACAGTGTGTGTGCGTGCGTGCGCGTACGCACGCACGCACACACGCGCACACACAATAACTTGGAATGAATTGATGCATCGCTGAACTAGAAGGCTGAACGAATATATTGTGTTTCATTAAGTTTGTATGGTATTTTGGGTGCGTGTTTCTTGTTCATAGTATGTCCTTAGAGCTATGTCCTTTTCAGGGTATTGTAGTTTAAAGTTTCTGTATTCAAAAGGTAATTTGTTTATCATGTCTGGGATAAAAGTTTCGCCTGGCCTTTCCATAGTGATTATTGTATTTATATGTGATATAATTAGTTGTCTGAGGTCTTGTTATACGGTATGTATTACTGACTGTCCTGTAGTTGGCATCGAAATAATGTTTTAGCAAAGCTGCATAGTGACATAAATGTTTTATTGTCAGTATTTTGTGTTCTGACATTGAAATGTATATAAGGTCGTGATTTTCTCTTTGTTCCCAAAAGATCAGTTTTATCATTTTGTACTGTAGCGACATTAATCTATTTAATTTGTAGAGTGCACAGAAAGTATACGTTGTTATAGCGTATATTAGTATATTTTAGCATAGTGCTTTGTATATTAGTGTTTTTAGGCTTGTGGGAACTATGTCTTTTAACCTGTAGAGTTTGCCACTTATTGTTCGGAGTTTGTTGTGTAGATGGTTTATGTGGCTATTCAAGTTCATATCTGCATCGAGGTAAATTCCAAGGTATCGTATTGTTTCAACCTGAGATTGTAGAGGTTTTGCTGTTCTGTGTGTTTTTTATGCTGGAAAGTGGATGTTGGATGGTTATATATTTGTTATCAACTGGTCGAGTCTGAATATCATTAATTTTGTCTTTTCTGAGTTTAGGTGTATGGAGTTTTTCATGAGCCTGTCTATGATCAGATTTATATCATATTGCATAAATATAAAGAGCCAATAGGCTTCATTTCGGCGATATAAACATTATTTAAATTATAAACATTATTTAAATTAAGGGGATATTAAATCCCACATTGTTTTAAAACCGAATAAGAAACTCAAAGATTGGAAGCAGAGAGTTTCATGCCGAATATAGTATCGGCGATTACTAGCGTGAGCTAATGCAAGTGATCCTAGTACGTAGTACAATACCGGGAAACTCGCAGCAAAGGTAGTAAAGTTCTGATCGCTATTCTTAGGTATTTTTCATAATGTAAAAACACATTTCTTAGGAAATGTATGCTGTTATTACATTATGGTGGGAGGTCACTACCCAGACCGGTTTCAGCCTTCTTTGAGGCTTCATCAGTGAGTAGCTAGACCAATTAATACCAAAGTGTATAGCGAAAAGAACTTATGTACTCTGCTATACGAGTTGTCAAACAGGTGCACCCATTAAGTTACTTAAATATAAAGAGCTAATAAGCTTCATTTCGGCGATATAAACATTATTTAAATTAAGGGGATATTAAATCCCACATTGTTTTAAAACCGAATAAGAAACTCAAAGATTGGAATCAGTTTTAAAACAAGGTGGGATTTAATATCCCATTAATTTAAATAAAATCATGTTGCATATTTGTTTGGGCTATGCTTGCGTTATTGTGGATACGAATTATTGCAGTATCGTCTGCGTATTGGAATATCTTACCTTTGGGTGGTAGCTGATTAATATCGTGCGCGTAAATGTTGAATAGATTTGGGGAGAGTACAGCTCCCTGTGGTACTCCACAGGTTACTGGTAGCTCTCTGCTTCGGTTTGACCCAATACGTGTGATATGCTTTCTATTTTGGAGGTAGTTTGTAAACCACATGTGAAGGGGTCCGTCTATTCCAACATGCCTCAGCTTTTCTAACAAGGTTTGATGTGAGTGTATCGAATGCTTTAGTTTATCGAATCAATAAAGAGTACCATGGCAATTTTGTTTTTGTCTAATGTCTAAGGCGGTATTAATTGCGTCTGTAAAGTTTTCCATGAGAGATGTTGTTCACTTATTTTTCTGAAAACCATATTGTGTTTTGAGGATAATACGAAAGGTCTCTGTGTATGCTGTGAGTTTCTTCAGTATGATCCGCTCCATAATTTGATTGATAATTGAGAATGTTGCTATGGGTCTGTAATTACTGATTAAATTTATTTTTCCTATATGGGTATGATTTGGCGGTCTTTAGCATACTTGGTATCTGTTCTGTTTTAAATATTTTATTTGTTAATTTTAGCAGGATAGGACGTAAACTAGTCGCATGTTTTTTTATATCTTGAGGTCTTATACCATCAATTCCTGGGCCTTTGTTTGGTTTGGTTTGATTTGATGTATTGCAGAGAGAAGTTCTGCTTCTTTTATGGTTGGGAACCATAATGTCTGTTATGATTGTGGTCCAAGTGGAGGGTCACATTTTGTGATCGGGGGGAATATTTCTGTGCAGTTCTTGGAAGGAGTCTGGAAAGTATTGGTTAAAGTCATTTGCTAGTTGTTGGATAGGTTTTTCATCTTTCATGAAGCTGTGTTTTATGGTTTCGTAGGCGGTGATGTTGGGAACACAATCTAGCATCTCATTGATCAGATGCCAGGTATGTTTCATGTTGTTTTGTGCATAGGTTAGTTTGTCTCTGTAGTAGCTTCTTTTTACATTTCTGATTTGTGTTGTAAGACGATTCCTTGTTATCTTATATCACAGTTTTTAAAACTGTGCTATTTGGATATCGCTTTAATTCTTTCCATAAAGCGTCCTTTCTGTGTATTTCTAGGATTAAGTATTGTGTTATCAAAGGATTGTGTTGTTTTAGAACGAATTCTGACTTTCCTTGTAGCTTTCTTATATATTTCCTCCAGTGTGAGTTTAATGTTGTTGTATACGATATATGCTGAATCCGATGCCAGGTGTTCCCAGTCTATTTTTCTTATTTTGTGGTTGACTATTTCTTCGTATATCGTTGTTTTCTGTCGCTTTTCTTCTGTGGGACATTGCATGGATATTGTTTTGGTGTGCAGGTTTAGAGCGATGAAGTAATTGTCTTCGACTTTGCACTTTACGACTGATGCAGTGTAATAGTTTGGTGGTGTTCGGATGTTTACATGATCTAGACAGGAGGCAGTGATAGTATTTCTGAATATTTCTTCTCTAGTACATAATGTTATTGTTGGTATTAGATTATACATGGATAGCATGTCTAGGTATTGTACAGTGTTGTTCTGGTTTTCGTTTGCAATATTTATGTTTATATCGCCAATTATCATTAGGTATTTGTTTGAGCATATTTCTTGGCGTGAAAGCCAGCAATTGAGTTCATGTTTAGGTTTGGTGGCCTGTAAATAGATTTAGTATTATGGAATGCTGTCTATTGGTGATGTTAGTGATTTCGAGACAAAGGGTTTCAGTATGCTCAAACTGATAGGCAGTTTCTTTTGCTATTAATTTTTGTTTGATAAATATTAATATTTTATCCCCTCTTTTTGTTTGGCGGCATGATCTATGTTGTTCGAAGCCTGGAATTTGGAAAGCGGTCGCTTCGTCATTAGTTATGGATACTTCTGTTAGAATCAATATATCAATAATATCAGTGTAATTCCTCAGATAAGCTGTAAGAATAATGAATGTTTTCGGATGCTTCTGATGTTAACATGCAAGATTAAGACACCTGTCGCTTGTACTGTGTGTTATTTCCATGCATCAAGCGATTCGAAAGTACAATTACTGATGTATTCTGGTGTAATTATATCTATCTGTTGGTTCACATTCATTTTTGTTGTGTTGAGATCTTCTTATTGAACTAAGTTGGAGTCTTTTCTTTCACTCTGGCAACCTATTTATATCTTCCGAGCTTTTTATTTGTATAGACTTTGAAGTCTGTGACTTTCTCAAGAATATTTTAATCAAAGATTTCTCAAAAAATCTTTGATCCATAAAAATTGATACTTTTTTTCTGTCTTTTTTTCTTACTTGGTTCAAAAGATTCTGATTGAAAGGTTAACTCAGATAGAAAGATTGGCGTATTGTCTTGCGATGCATTTAAATACTTGACAAGTGGTTTTTTCAGTCTGCTGGCTTTTATGAGATTGTCTCTTGTAGCCTTGCTTGTCAGACCAATTATTACTGGTGAGGGTAGTGGCAAGCCTTGTTTTTTGTTCTTCCTGGAAATCCGATTTATTGTTTGAATATCATTATGCTGTAGAGTGATGTCAATTGCATGGTCTAACTTTAAAACTACATCTCTGAGATTTTCTGTGGATTCAGTTTCTGGATTCAGTTTCTTTGTTGAATGTTTAATAAAGCATGATCATCATCATCATAATTATTATTATTTTTAGGATTAATAGAGGCCTGTGTAACTCAGTTGAAGTGGCGCTTGCGTCCTCTGCGCTTGGCCGCTTGAAGTTAGACCTAGGTTCTAGTCTAGTCGCTGATTGGAGGAACTTTTTCTAAGGCTATCTTCGACCGGTTCCCGAGTTAGTCGATCTCTGGCACGGGCAAGTGGGTTTTTCCTCCCGGAAACTCGGGTTTTTCGTCCTGTAAACTGAAGAAAATCGACCGTAGTTATCCTTGTGTTGTCTGCACTATGCACGCGAGTATGTGTTGCTCCAGCAAGCTCGATTGAGCTCCAACAGATCGCTATAGCTTTTGTTCTCCAAGGTGAACCTTCTCTTATGAGGTTAATTACAAATTTAAATGTGTTCTTTTCATCTGAATCTCATTTAACAAAGAGAAGTTGGTGTAGTTCATTTCAATGTATGTTAAACATAGAAAAACAAGCCGTTATGTTTTAATAATAATACAAAAAATCCACTTTCATTTTACTCATTAAAATGCTATTAGAGAGATGACTAAGGCCTGTTTGATTAGAAGATTAGAAGTTAAATTTAAATTAAATTTAAATTTACTTTTTTTAAAATTAAAAACTACACGTGTAGTTTGCAGTTACACGTGTAGCTGCAAGTAATGGGCAGTTATTCGATTATTTTAAAAACATAAAATAGGATGTTTCAGAACATGGAAAATTTCTGCCTGTTTATAATTTTTTTTTCCCTTACAAAAATCATGAAAAGTGAAAATAAGTACTTTTACTTCCGTGATAACCAGGTAAAGTGATTTCTAAGGAAACATCAAGAGTCTTGGAAAAAAACATTGATGACTGCAATAATTACAAGAACGCATTTTTTAATACGTTTATTTTCTTTGTACAACTGTTGCCAGACATTCTTGTCACATGTTCTGTCTAGTAGAATTTACTAGTTATTATTATTATTATTGTTGGCATTACAATGGATGTTAACTTTATTTCCTTTTAGAATTATTAATGTTTCATCCAAGAATATTATTCTCAGAACGAGTCATTTAATGTTACGCATAGTTATTTTTAGTCACTTCCATTGTATAAAATATGACTGCAAGATTTGCTAGCGTATACGTCAATGTTAGTGAATGCGTAGAAACAGGCTGAGCTCTTCCTTTAAACACAGCCATGAGTGCGGAAATGAGCTCCACTCTTATTACAGGTGTAATTTCTTTGTAGAATTCATGGTCATTTTTACTTATTGCCGGATACTTTAAACACAGACAAACACAGACTTATAGGAACTAATTATTTCCATCTGATTTTGATTTATTTATATTTGTTTTATTACAAATTCAGGGATTCCGTATATTAGTCGGTTTCGACAAAGATCTGGATTCAAAACTCGTCTGGCTCGCAAAAAACCATTATTACATTTTCTTCTGCTTTCTGAATCTCTAGGCTTTGTTGCTGCATATACGAACTTCTTCAATTCCTTTCTGTCTTGAGCTCTTTCATTTAAGTCTTGTATTCTTATCTTAGTAAAGTTTTTTATTTGGATGTTATCCTTCCAACGCATCCGCAGTTCACCTCTAGGTCGCTTTCCATCGGGCTTCATCTTGAATGCTTGTTCAGCCATTCTCTCCTCATCCATTATTTTCAGTCCAACCAATTTCAATCTGCATGCTCATCAACTAGAAGTGGGGACCTAAAGAGTTGATATAGTGATTGATGATGTCTTTGTTTCCATTTTCCACCTGTTTTGATATCTCTTACAGGTCCATAGACTTTTCGTAGGATTTTATTATCAACGATCTGCATCATTGGTAGTATTGGTGTTATCAGGGTATAGTGTTTCCTTCTCTGGTGATTCTGTTTCCGTTTCCATTTATATTTCTTTTCAATCTATATTTTGTACTCTGTACAAAATATAGTTTGTACAGAGTACTATATTTTGTACTCTGTACAAAATATACATTGAAAAGAAATGTACTCTCAGTCGTTTTAAAATATTAATATCGGTCTAATTGATTCCCATATTTCATATATTATGTGTCATATTAATTTTTATCCATTATTTGGTTGGAGGTTTATAAATGGAACAGTTGAGAATGCTGTACTAAAATCTGCTGGTAATCTTGGATTATGGACGTTTAATAAATTGTTCCGTATGTTAACTAGAATGTTTACAAAGAAGTTTATAAATAACTCAGAGAAGAGTTGTAGATCTATAATTTCTTGCGTTTTATTACTTTTATTTTATTATAGAGAAGGAGGATTCATCATTTATTAACGTCGTTTACGAGTTCTTCCTTCATTAAAATTATATTCGATTGCTCTGATTGTATGTAAGAGGCCCTCGCCATTCCACATTGATGTTAGCATTTGTTCAGGTCCAGATGGATTTTAAAGCTGGCTTGATTTCTGTAAGTACATTTTTAAAATCGTCTTCATCTTTTTTAATTATATAATCATTGTAATCTTCACCATCTGTTTCTTGTATACTACTATTCTTAATAACATTCCCATTATTTTATATAATTATTTATCAAACTTAGCTATTATTTCTTAGACGATTTGTCTGTTTATGAATTATTGTATTTTTATCTCTTTTTTTTATGTTTAAGAGCTATGATACAAAACATTTTTATAAAAATATCTTTCCTGTTTTATTTATTATATTCGTTACGTTTCAATTAGTGTGCTAATAAATTTATATTAAAATTCTTATGTTTTTTTCTTTCTTTCTCAGATTTGCAAAATTTTTAAATGAAGGTGTGACAGTATTAAACATAACGGCAACTCAAAAATAATAGAATATTGTAAAATACAGGCAATAAATGATTTGACCCAAAACGGAAAGAAGAAAGGAAAAAGATCACATAGAAAGAATGGAGGATAATAGATAGGGTAAAGAAACTAAACTGAATACTAAAGGGAAAGAAAAGCAAAGGGTGACCGAAAAGATTTTGCAGGATGTGCAAACAGTAGCAGCATGTACAAGCAGCTAGAGAGTTTAATAGAGAAAGTAGAATGACTTCGCTTCGTGAGTGAGCATGTGTGCGTGTGTGTGTGCATATATATACCCCACATAATAAGGCAGTTTCTCTTTCTCTCCTTGGAAGTCATTCAGTTTAATATTAGTTTAGTTTTTTATATTTCACATCTCTTCTTGGACACCATGTGGTCATTTAGGTGCCTCATAGGATTTTGGGACTGAAGTCTCGTGTGAAAGAAAAAGCTATCCACTCGGCTAACTAGGTAGACTGAGTCTAATGAAGTACGCCAGTTTTCAGAAATGTTAACCAGTGGTGTTGCTAAAGCTTTTGTCGCCCGGGACGGTCCCTGAGTTTGCCGCCTCTCTCAATACACACGAAAAATACTACATAAAGTCAAAACAACATATACGGAAATAAATTAATATACTATGTTTATTTTTGAAGTAAAACTTTAATTTCAACATTCTAAAATGTTATTGTTCTTGCTTTTCTGTTAGCAAAATCGTCGATGACATTGGCGAAGTTTATTTCATAGTAATATAGGAAATTCTTAATCAGTTTATTTAGAAAAACTCCTCTCACCACTAGCAACACTTACTACAATTATGAGGAAAATTCGCAGTAGTATTACAATATTTAGAACTGAGTTCTCGAGGCTGTATTTTAGAATTAACTGCAAAAGTTCAAAAAGGTTCAAAGTACCGCCAGGGGCAGGTGGAAGAAATTTAAAACTAATAAAACAATAGCAGTTCAACTCCTTTTAATGCGACGCGAGTTTGTATGCTATCCCCTTCAGAAACCGGTTTTTCTACTTTTTATTTTCTCTCAAAATATAGTCTGCTTATCTTTTACAAATTTTACTGTGAAAACAGATTCAGGAGATGAGATATTCCATAAATAGATGCATTATTTATGAAATAGTAGACTCGTCTTGTAATTTCAGAAGACTGCAGGAAAATACCAGGTGTTTTTTATTTTTTTTTTTAAGTAGAAAGGAAAGATTTTGATATTTCGATAATGAAACAACTAAGAGGAAAAGTGTATTTAAAATAAAATAACACGATTAGCGAAGCGAAACAGTAAACACGTAGGACCTTGTCACACTTGTCACACTAACGCAAGGTCGTCGTATAGCCTACTGTTAAGATGGCTGTTTGTTCATGCAAATATTTAAGCTATTATGCAAATGAATGTTCAGTAACTAGCCTGACTACAATTCGTATTAGGAATAATGATGTTTTCTGAAGGTGTATCAAGTTGCTTTTCAATGGGAAGCTAATCTTTAATTTTAAGTGTCTGTGAATTACAAATGTGGTAAATTGCATCGTGGTACTCTCAAAAAAAAAAAAAAAATATATATATATATAAAAATAAAATAATAATAAATAAAATAAAATTTATGCGCATCTGAAGTGGAACTTCTTTTATTGTGTGTCTGTGTTAAAGTACTTAATACGTTGTTCGAAAAGTATTCATCATTAGTAACTGAGCTTTTTTTTTTCTATTAATAAATCCGGTTTCATATCAAACTAAGTTTGTTCCTTAAACCTGAGCATTGAACAATTCAGATAATTTTTTAATACATTTTGTGCAAGCAAAAACGGATTACCGAACAACAAACCTTCAGAAATGAACGGTTAGTAGTAAATTATCATTCTGCATCGTTACAAAAGTCATTGATATTTAAGCTTTTACAAATCTGCGACTATTTTTATGAACACTTTTATATTAATCTGTAGTGTTATGTGTAATGGCATATGTAATGACACAACCGAGCCTCTGTAGCTCAGTCGTGTAGGCGATACCTATTTGTTTGGAAGAAAACCTGAGTTCCAGTTGGATGTGGGACGCGAGGAACTTTACAGAGCATTTCAGTTAAAAATGCGAGGGATTTTGGTACTGAAGTCTCTATCACAAGAAGTAGTATCATCGCAAGCAATACGTTTCAATTTACTGACATTCTGCAATTACAATTTTTTGCAATTACTTGTCCTGTTAACAAGCAGCAAATAATACAACAAATAATAATACTTGCATTTCTTATAGCAAAATATCTTTATATCATAGAAAAATCCATTTTTTTTATTATTACGGTAAATTTTTAATTTAAAATGTAAAGTCAGAGGTAAAAAAAAACAGAGGAGAAATGATAATGTAAAAGATTAAATCAAATAAAATTAAATAGCAGATAAAAATGGAGTAATTAAAATAGTAGTAAATTTCAATAAAACTAAGTTATGGAAGACGAAATGATGATAGGATATACAGAGAGAGAGAGAGAGAGAGAGAGCGAAGTTTATATAACCAGAAATGCAATTTTATTCTATGTTATTTGTGAGATCATGTACGATGATTTTTTTTTTTTTTCATTTATTACTGTTGATGATTATTAAATTCGGTTTTCTTGCTTGTGTTGCTGAAGCAGTTGGCAATAACCAGTAGCTATTAGGTTACGATCCGCGATTTTGGTTATTATTACTGATGATATGTATGACTTATAGGGCTAAAGTACTGTCAAAGAGGTTATGGCCAGATTCTGTTGGATAACAATACACGTGAACCAGGAAGTACGGTCTAATGTCTAATACAGCGTTTCTCAACCTTTTTTAAGCCCAAGGACCAGTAAATTGCCTAAAATAATTCTGCAGGCCACTAAGTTACAGAGGCGTAACTGGGGGGGGGGAGGAGCGACCGTCCTGGGCGACACTTTTTTGGCGTATAAGAAATCTTGCCATTCTGTCTATGGCAATAAAACTATATTGTTGTTCACTTCACCCCTCTTTTATTATTCGTCATTTTGCCGCTACAAATTTAGGGCAGAATGACGAATAATAAAAGACGGGTGAAGTGAACAACAATATAGATTTATTGCTTCTGCCTTTGAACATTCTGACGATATTTGTTTTTTTTTTTTAAAGTCTCCACTTGATTTCAATACTTTTTACTTACTTGTTCAATTTTAATTTGTTTTGTTTGGATAATTAAAAAAAAATATATTTATTGAATTAATTTAAGTCTGCCTGCGGACCACCTGTCCCATCGTCGCGGACCACAGGTTGAAAAACACTGGTCGATGTATTTATATTGAGATCGTCAATTAAGATTTTGCATACGGTGATACTGTTTTTCAGATTTCTATTTCTTCAAGGAAACTGTTGCTTTGTGTCTAATGATCTGTATATTGTACTGGTGTATTTTAAAGATAATGTATTATCGTTAGTACTATTTTTCACTGTTGTTATCATTAGAAATCTTATAGTTCTTATCATGTATAATCGGGTAGTCTAATTTACCGGAATAATGGAATTTACTTTTAATCAGTGCATGCCGTCACTTGCAGTGCGTACCTCACGTGCTTCAGGACATTCTTAGACGTTTGAATGTGACCTTGAAAAACTTTCTTGAAGAATCTGCTTCAATGGTCAGCAGGAAGTCCACTGTTCGTGTGCTGCAGTACTAAAGCACCGTTTATTAGTATGGCCTCTAACTGTATCAACAATTCCAGACGTTTTACAAATCTAATAGGCAGTTGCTAGGTAACAATATGTTTTTTTGTTTTGTTTTTGTTAAGTAGATTACATGCATTTTTGCGCATATGATAACATTTCCAGGTTTGGTATGTTTATAAGTAGTCATGAAACCATATTTTATTAAGGTTTAGATGCAATTAATAAGCACTAATTACAACACCAATGAATGATTTATTTATTAATGTTGAATTCGTTGCCAATAGTATCAGAATTTTAGTTGGGTATATATTAGAGTTCTGTATGATGCAATTTGCTTTTGCTCCTAAACATTTACCACAATACTCTGCGTAGTAGAACGACAGTTACGTTCCTTTCACAGAGTCAAACACAATAATTTCATATAAGGAAAATAAAGAAACTTTTCCCTGTTTAACTGGTTAGCTATTGTGCAAAAAGAAAAGTGAAGACATATTCCCTCTCTCCTCATCTATTTTCCTTTCTTGATATTATTACTGTTATTATTACATCGCATTTCTATGGCATTCTAGGCTTCATTGCGGAACTCTACCTACTTGACTACAATACGTACAAATCTATTTTTATGTATTTAATTATGTGTGTCCTCTAGCCTCTTTATGTGATTGTGGGGGAATAAAACATGATAAAATAAAACGAGCTGCTATTTTATTTTATTTTGTTATTTTATTTTTATTTCAGATTCTCAGATATTAAGCGTAATGAAAAAGATTTCAATTAGTACATCTGTAGCGTACTTCGAAGGAACACATGAAACAAAAGGTGGCGCTATTTATGGCAGTTTGCATTTTCTAGATCAAAAGGCGATTATTATTATTATTATTATTATTATTATTATTATTATATGAAACACCTCTAAGTAGTTTCAGAAGTGATTGCGAAATGCCACTCTACGTCACGTAACACAGCAATATGCTCTTCAACGTTTATACCCCAAAATCCACCATGACAATATATATCACGTAAGCTTACAGCCAACGACGATAAACTTACATGTCTTCCTGGTCTTGAATACACATATTAAAGTAATTATATTTCTAGCGATATTTTGTAATATCCTTAATTGTCATTAGAACGCTTCACTCATTTCTTATTGTCTCGTTTCAAGTTAACCGTGCTCAATGAAATTTTATCTGTGGATATTTTTCCTTTTACATATATAGGGAAAAATAGTGTAAATATTTTATTAAGATTATTACAGCCACCTGGAGAATTTTTTCCAATATATTTATAAATATGTATTGGAAAAAATTCAGCCGGCCCAGTTGGCCGCATGCTATGTACTTATCGTATACATGTAAATAGTTCGTCCGAATGAACATAGATGCTTTTGAGAAAATAAAATATTGAGTGGTTAGAGTATCCAGCCAAAAGGCAGCGGGCTCGAATCTCTCCGTAGGCATGGATGTTTGTGATTGTCTGTGAAAGTACTAGTGCTGGTGGTGGCAGCGATAGATGGCGTTGGTGTAGTTCCGGTTTGTTGTAGTTGGTGGATTTGAGTGGTAGAGACAGAGAGTTGTGGAGTAAGCCCTCCCTCGATGTGTCTTTGGACTCCCTGAGGTGTCGCATAATAATAATAATAATATTCGGAAAAACGTTTAATATACTTAATGTAATAAACCATCCGACACATTTTCGAATTTACAAAATCCGAGTTCACAAAACAGTCGCCAACATCTACTATGTTTATTTCACCTAAATATCTTTCCTATCACAATCACAAAAGTAACTAATCTTTATTGGGGATTTATATTTTGTTACTCATTCGAAAGTTTAGATTTTAGGACTTGAATAATTTTATTAGGCACGAATGAAACTGTCTCGTTCGTTTTATTTATAATCGTTCCGAATTAATAAATAAATAAACCACTAAAATAAAATATAAATAAATAAAATAATGCACAAATAAAACAATTATCCAAACATTATACTGTATTTTATTTGTAAACTACGTTTGGAGTTAAAATACAGCTGGAAGGTGTGAAGACGAGAAATAATTTCTTCTTCTTCTTCTCTTCCGCTCATGGCAGGTTGAGTTCCTCAATGACGAGTTTTTGCCATTTCTTTGTTTGCTTTCTTTATTATCTTGTTATGTAGTTCTATTATGGAGTTTAAGTGGGTGCTTTCTTTAATGTTGCCAATCCATTTCTTTCTTGGTCTTCCTCTGGTGAGCTGTACTTGAATTCTGCCAATTAATAATATGTTTGGTAGTCTTACTAGGTTCCTTCTTGAAACATGTCCAAAACAGCTTAGTTAGGTTTTTCTAGTGCTGTAATATTATTGTTTCTTTAAAGTTAAGTTATTCTCTGACATTTTCATTTCTTTTTCTTTCTGCCCAGTTTGTTCTATTGATTTTTCTTAGGCATTTTATTTCAAAAGCAATAAGTTCATCCGTTTCTTTTTTTCTTAAGATCCAGCATTTTGAGTCATTATCAATGTTTTATATATCTTTAATTTGAGTATTTTGCTTAATCTTTTACTGTTCCATATTTTTTGTAGTCTACTCATTGTTATCGATCCATTATTTATTCTGTGTTTGATGGTTTCGATATAGTCTAGATCTTCAGTTATCATTGATCCTAGGTAATTTAATTGCTTTACTTGTTCTATATTATTGTTTCCTATTTTCATTTGGATTGATTGCTTCCCTATTTCTTCCTATTACCATTAGAAATTTTAAGATATATTTTTTTTATTTATAAGTTATCTCAAAAACAATAATACCGGTCTGAAATATCATTATTACCTGAGTTATTGCTAATGCTCTGTAGCCTTTGTGATGGTTAATTATTATTTATAATCGTTCATTGAGAATAACATCGAATAAAAATAAGCCTTTAATACAGGATGGAAAAGGATCTTAATAATAATGGATTTCTAATCACTTTACTATTAAAAATCGGATATTTTTTCGTTGTACGATAGTAAAAGTAAGAAAGTTGGCTGTTTTGTAGGCTAATATATGCTTCTCTCCTTAGAACAGGCTGCACTCTGTCTCTGACCACGATTAGACTGTCCTTAAAATGTTTACGATTTGTTCTATCTCTTTGTAGCAGGAATCAGGCGCCAAACTAAGAATTTCGGAATCTTAGAGTTGTTATGCGAAATTTCAAACTCTTCATGCGATATTAATCACATGAAGGGTTTGAAATTTCAACGAACTCCGTCCTACAGTATGGAAAGGGCAAAACGATTCCTAAGATGAGTTCTGCATTTTTCGAAAGTCATTAGCAAGCTATCAGAAAGGACATAATTACCATTTAAGAATGGAAATGATAGATATCAAATACATATATATATATATATATATATATATACAGTATATATATAGATAGATAGATAGATCTTTGTGTATATGTATGTGTTTTATTGCTGTTATTGGAGAATTAGCATAAGCAAAAATGTCGCGAATTCTAATTCTAAAAAAAAATGAAATAAATCATGTGCTTTGTAGTATTTCTCCCCTTTTTTACTTATTTTATTTTTCTTGGATGATCCCGACATAGTTTGAAAAGCAAAAGGTAAGACTAAGCAGACTGTGGAATTTTCAATGTCAACATTTCCTACCTCGCCATCCTATTCGATATCCCAACTTCCCCCGTCACTTAATTGCGTATACTGTTATTATGTACGTGGTGAAAATAACAAACGCAAAAGCTGTAATGGGATAAGAGATTTTGATTAAATATAAAATGAACAATGTTAACAGATTATGGAAATACGGAAAGAGAGAGATAAAGAGAGAAACTGACTCAACTCTGTTTCTCTCGTGTGACACTAAATGCTTAAATAAATTCTAAATAATAATTTACGGTCACTTGTTATGATAGTGAATTCGCAAACAGGAAAGATTCGCATTGTTCTTTACAGGAAAACAAACAGCAAATGATTAGCATGTTCCATATCTTGAGAGGAACAAAAGAGAAAGATTTTTAATATTTTCTTTTGGTAGAGAGAGAGAGAGAGAGAGAGAGAGAGAGAGAGAGAGAGAGAGAGATAACAAACGTATTGTCCAATATTGTCCTTCCCAATAGCAAGACTGGCATAGAAATATAAATTTATATTTTATTTCCTTGCTTGCATGATACGTTAACCATAAAATATATTTATATTCTTAATTTTAACGAAAAACCTTACACTTGGCCTTCGTTGTTTCAATCACCGGAAATAAATTACATCTTCGTAAACTAGAAATAATTTCTGCAATGATTAATCACAACTTTTCATTGAAGTGTTTATCTTAAATGCTTTGATACACTGTCTAGTAAAAATGGATATGCGGCATGACATGTACCCTATAACAGTGATTCTTAACCGGTGGGCCACGCCCCACTAGGGGGCCGGGGATAATTTATAGAACGTTTCTAGTTTCTAAAATTTTGAAATATCTTAAAATAATTATTTGTTGGTCTTTATTTTACTTTGTTTCAAACTTGTATCGTTTTGTATTAATAATCTGAATTATGCAGTTTAATGTAGTTGTTTCTTTTGTGGTGGCGCCACAAGTCGACTTTTCGCTGCTGGCAACACTGCAGGTCGTGATGACATCTGCCTACTGACGTGTGAACGTGTGATAGAAGTGATTCTCTGAAGTTTTAAACAATACTGGTACGTTGTTAAATGCTATTTGAGTGCAATTACTTTTCAAAACTTTCAATGCTGTAATACTGATTTGTTATTTCTTAAAATTTACCCCCTTATAAAATGAGTAAACAAAGATCATCATTTGATTTCCTAAATATAAATACAGTAAAGTTTTTACATAATATTTAAGAAACGTTGATTTCTGTTTTCTGCTTTTTTTTGGTCATTATAATCAGAAAGTAAAACTACTATTTAAAATAATAATAATAATAATAATAATAATAATAATAATAATAATAATAATAATAATAATAATAATAATAATTATGTTATCATAGGGGGCCTCGAAAATATTTTAGGATACTTAGGAGACCGCCACTACTAAAAAGCTAAGCTATCAGATCTTTGAACGTTGAAGGGGATATGCTGCACCAAATTAACAGGATCCATTCCTGTGGATGTACTAGTGTTCAGGATGGAGTATTTAAACGCTGGATATCTCGATCCACGTAATCCCAGAGATGTTCTATGGAATTGAAATAAGGCAAAAATGGCGACTATGATAACAACTGGAGGTGGTTGTCGTGTTTGACGAGCCATTCTCGAACGACATGAACAACTTGATATGGTGCATTATCCTGCTGGAACACACCTGTGCAATTTAAGAAGACACTCACCGTGAATCTGATAATTTACAATGGACAGGTAGTTGTGATATTTAGAGTGTGTCTACTGGTATTATCAAGGATCCAAGCGATTCCCAGGAAAACGGCACCAAAACATGCCACAAACTGTCCCCTCCTGCTTATTACTGCTGGACTATAAGATCGGAGAGATAACCCTACCGTCCTCCTGCATAACTGAAGACAAGATTCTCCCGAAATGGTAGCAGTTTTCCATCTGCAATGGTTCAGTAACGTTTATGAGATGAAAACAGTAGACATACTGGAGATTAGGCGTAAACATCGGTATCTTGACTGGGCACCTACTTCTGATGTCTATATGGAGATAGGAAATACGTTGGGTTATGATATAGGATACACCTCCAATCGTCTCCTGCTTAAATGCCGTGGTCAGCCTTTACACAGTTTTTTTGCGTATAGACGTGCTCAAGGCGAGACAAAAATAAAATGAAGAATAACCTGCATGATGAACGCAAGTTGTTCGACAATTTTGTTTCCATTATGGATTTCCTGTAGGTTCATCATACAAGAAAACTGCATTCAACAGAAGAATCAATGATGTGTCAGCTCCCATTCCACACTACGATATATTATTCCACACTACGAATACCTTAGCTACAGCACTTCTTGAATAGCTTACAATATGGTATTTCCTGAATAATGCCATTAGTAAACACATCATCATCATCATCACGAACCATGGGCTCACTGCCCGTTGATGTCTGATGCCTGTTTCACTATCTTCTTCCACCTTTCTTTGTCCAGTGCACAGTGTCGCAGTTTTTGTACACCCATTCCACACCAGTCTTTTATATCGTCTATCCATTCTCTGTATGGTCTACCTCTTCTGTTTAAACCATCCAAAATACCAAACATAAATGTCTTTATCTTCCGGTCCTCATTCATTCTACAGATGTGTCCAAATAATTGCAGCTTTCGTTTTATAATCTTCTTCATTAAATTCTGTTTTGGTTGTATCTTCTGATAGAGCTCTTCATCGGTGCTTTTCTGTACCCATCCTATTCTTAGAATCTTCCTGTAATAAGCTCTTTCAAATGCTAAAATTCTTTTTCTTGATTCCTTATTTATTACCCACGTTTCAGATCCATACAGTACATCGCTGAAGATGCATGTTTCCAACACTCTTAGTTTTGTTTGCAAACTGATCACTTTACTTTTCCAGATGTTATCCATGGCCTTCAGATTTGTTCTTCCCTTTGCAATCCTGATCTTTATTTCTTTTTATAGTCCAAGTCATATGTCAGTTTACTTCCCAAATATGTGAATTGTTCTACATTTTATATATCAGTTCCATCCACTTGTATCTTTTGTTTCATGTTCTTCTCCATTCTCTTTATTTTTTTTTCCAAGTTCATAACAAGTCCAAATCTCTTCCCTTCCTCATTTAACAGTTTCAGTGTTTTTTGTAGTTCTCTTTCGTCTTCTTCAATAATAACAATGTCATCTGCAAATATCAGATTGTTAATTCTCATTCCGTGTACAGATATTCCTTTGGCATCTTCTTTCATTTTATCCATTGCTCTTTCTAAATATGCGATGAAAATTCTTGGTGATAATGGGTCTCCATGTCTAGTACCGCTGCTTGTTGTTTTAAACCATTTCCCCCAAATCATCACCTATTCTAACTGCTGCAACTGCATTCTGGAAACATCTTTTAATATAGCTATTAGTTTTTTATCAATTCCATAGGATTCCAGAACTGCTAATGTAACTTTCTGGTCAATACTGTCAAATACTTTCTGAAAATCAACAAAGCAAGTAAGTATATATGTTTTTGTTTTTTCTCCTAGCTTTCTCTGCTATTAACCTCATTGTCAATATCTGTTGAATTGTAGTTCTATCCTTCCTAAATCCTGCTTGCTCATCTGCAAGGTATGCTTCCAATTGTGTTCTCAATCTTTCTGTCAATATGATCATCATCACTTTACCAAGGTGACTCATCAAGGCAATTGTTCTATAAATTTTACATTCTAGCTTATTTCCTTTCTTGTATAATGTTACTAATATTGATTTCACCCACTCCTCTGGCATTTTTCCTTCTTTTCATACCATATTACATAGTTGGTGTGCATTTCTGTAACCATACTTTCACCACCATATTCAATCATTTCTCCAGTAATGTTATCGTTACCAGGACTCTTGTTGTGTTTTAGCCGTCCTATTGCTTTTTCTACTTCTCCTCTTAAAATGTCCATATCATGCTCATTACCTGGTGGTGATATCTACTTCAATTCTTCAGTCAGTTTCCCAACGCTATCTGAATCTAGTTCTTCTTCATATAACTCACTACAGTATCTTGTCCACCGCTGTACAATGTTTTCTTTATTCATCAATACTTTGCCTTTTTCATCTTTAATTGTGGTCTGTTTTGGTTGCCATTTTCTATTAATGGTTATGATCATTTTGAATACCTCCCTTGTTTTATGCTCTCCATAGTACTGTTCTATATCGTTGCATTGGGCTTGTAACCATTTCATCTTATCCATTGTGACTGCTTTTTTCACCTCATTACACTTTCTTCTATATTTGTTCTGATTTCACTCTTCTGTTTGTTCTGATGTATCCCTTCTTATCTTCAACATTCTTTTCTCCTGTAATAACTTCAGTGTTTCTTGTGTAATCCATTTCTTCTTGATCTTCTCTTCTTCTGGTACTGTTTCTTCAACTGCATCTTCTATCGCCTTCATTACTCTTTTCACTCTTAAATTCGAGTTTTTTTTCTTTCTCCACACTTTTATGTTTCTCTGCTAACACTGTTCTTTACCTTCTTCCTATTTCTGGTTCACTTATTCGTGCTGTATCTCTTATATTCTGATGTTGGGGTTTATATTTCCTTTTTAATTTCATCTTGATGTTAGCAATCACTAAACTATGGTCCGAGTCTATGTCCGCTCCTTGAAAAGTTAGACATTGCTGTACTGATGTTATCCATCTTCTTTTAATCATATCGATCATGTTTTTGGTTTTTCCCATCATTTGATCGCCACGTCCATTTTCTACACTCCTTTTGTTGGAATCTTGTATTACAGATCATCATCTTGTGGTTCACAGCAAATTCTAACAATTTTTCACCTCGTTCATTTCTTTCTCGAAACCATATTTTCCCATGACTCTTTCCCAACCATCATTATCTATTCCAACTTTGGCATTCCAATCTTCTTCAATAATTAGCACATCTTGCTTTGGTATTGTTTCTATTGTCTCTGTCAGATCTTTGTAGAATAAGTCAATATCCTCATCTGTGCTGTCAGATGTGAGTGCATATAGACTATTGATATGTTGAATGGCTTTGCCTGAAATCCTGCTACTATGATTCGTTCATTAACTGGTTTGTAGCCTAACAGTACCTCTCGAGCTCTGTTGCTGAGAAGGAAGCCAACACCCGCTTCGTGCATGGTGTCATGCCCTGACCATATGACTTCGCATCCATTGATCTCTCCAGATGATGTCCATCTCATCTCTGCCAATCCTAGTATATCCCACCGATATCTCTTCATTTCCTCACGAAGTAGTTCTAATTTTCCTGACATCCAGAGTGTCCGCAGTGAGTTCTGTTAGTTTCAGTTTCTGAAACTAACAGAACTCATTAATAAACTGCTATCTTATAATTACACATTCCGAATTCTGTTAGATCACGTTCATCGCTCACATTGATCTGGAACTTCATTCGATGTCCCAGATCAATAACAATACGTTACCCACCTTCAATATTATTTATGCATATTGGCATTAACGGTGATACGAGTGCCACGTAAAATGTTTTGTGAAATCTTTGTCTCTAAATACAGCTAGTCCTTTGACAATAAATCTAAATCCCTGTAGACTCTTTGGTTGACAAAAAAGGGAAAAGAAAGAAGACCGAGCAACTAAATATAAAAATTTCAAAATCATTAGTTAACAAAGAAAACTGGATAAGGAGAATAAACGTTTTAATATGTCAGTTGAGCAAATAATTCCTCATTGATTCTTTGGACAACAAAAGATGAAGCATGATATAAGCAGCGCTACAAAAAATCTAATCAAACTATTTAAATCAGAACGACGTTGTTGTACTGTGTGTCGGGGAGGGAAGAGGCACATATTCTTTAAACATAGAAAGAAGGAAAGTGAAATACTTCTGACACATAAAAATCAAACAAGTCTCCTATTCCCGGTATTATTATACCGGGAATAGGAGAGGCTCATGATTTCAGTTGCGATTAGTACATCATGTCAGGTTTGAACAGATCTATGGAGAGCTACATCTTCAAGAAATCTCAGCATAGTGCCATTTTGGAAAAACTTTCTATGAAACGTCACACATGCGTGCAATGACCATATATATACAGCATTATTATTTTTAATAGATCAGGCAAATATAACAATAAACACAGAAATTTGAAACAGAATTTGAATTTCAAAAAGGAGGAAAAATGCTATTTTTAGGATTTTATATTCTGTGGCTTGTACTAATCGTATTTATTAAATTAATACGGCAAAAAGTCACGTAAAATATAAGATAATTTAATAAATCATGACTAGTTTCGTACAACGTTATTGTGCACTCCAGAGTTTCGTATAATATTGTTTTTTATATGTAACATTATAAAATCGCACTTACAAAAATATTAACTTTAATCACCTATCATTACTTCTTATTCGCATACGACTATAAAATACATAACACTTATTATTTGCATTTTTTAACGATATAATCATTAAAAAATTATTTATATTTGTCAATTATTTGTAAATATTGACATATTTACAAATAATTGTAAATATTGACAATTAGTTTTCGTTTTACATACAGAGAAGTTTTCCTCATCAGTACGCGTGCGTAGAATTGGCTAAGCGATTCAGTTTGGTGCACATTTTACGAAACTTAAAATTAACTATTCCTTTTAATTTACTGATTTTCTTTACCATTCCTGATTTCGTACAGTTATCTCGTGAAATATACAATAATAGGAATAAAAAAATAATATTTAAAATGAAATAAATTGATTGTATGAAAAATACAATCAATTTATTTCAATTTATTACAATCAATTTATGAAGAATAGAATATAGTTACAGTTTGCGTCCCCCATAAATTGTTTTATAAATTTCAAATTGCCTTTCTAGAATAAGTGCGATTAAAAAAATTAACATGAAAGTTAGCTATGAGCATATAAAGCTCAACATATTATGAAGGTAAAGCATCTCTGCAAAGATGTCAGCTACAAGTACATTAAATAGTCAGAAAATTTAAAATTAATCTAAAATTAATTTAAAGAGTTTACAAGATAGATTGTTGTTACACTCGTAAAATTACGAGTGTGTAAATTACCGGCATTGCAAAGATTTAAAGGGCATTAAATTCTGCGGACAATAGAATTTATCCGCAGCCTTATAAGTATTTAATATATATATATATATATATATATATATATATATATATATATATATATATATATATATATATATATATATATATTATTTTATTTTATTTTATTTTATTTTATTATTATTATTTTTTTTTTTTGTAAATCTAATACTAGACCCTTTCTTCGTGTGTATACTTTATTATTGATAAAAAATTATAAACTTACGAAAAAATCAATGACGAAGCAGAGGCTTTAAATCACCATAAACAAGGAAACAAGAAACCAGTTCCCAAAGGGAGTGAAATCCCGTCCACCTTGGGAACTCCAATGGAGATAACTCTTGGGTATTCGAAAAAAAATATATGATAATGTTATATTAATGAAATGTAATATTTAGCTTTTCCTATTTCCGTGTTTATTAATGTCTGCAATAAATAAGGCACTATTCTTTTCAATCCCTCCCTTAATCTCACTCAAAGTTAATCCCGATCGATATAGTATATTTCATTTAAGCTGTTCATTTTGTTTTTACTAGTTGTATGACATTTTGTTTGTGCGTATGAATGATTCTCCGAAAAGGTTGTGTAAAGCGTATTAATTGTGTAGATAGAAAAGAGATACATATTAGTAAACTGGAAACTAAACAACAAAAAAAAAACTTGTTCAATCCGCTTCAGCCCTGTAATTAGAAGATAAGGATCGCACACAAGGGCAGCCATTCGTGCACTTGATGGGATATTTGAACTGGTACCCTTGGAGAGCTGTTACACTATCCACTAGGATAAACGACAACTTTCATAAAAATCTGGTTGAGAGTTTCTTCATAACTGCAATCAGTACAATTATCTGTCATGTTTTACAATGAGTCTCTGTTTCTCTCGCAATGCAACTCGTGCTGCACATATTGCAACATTTCTTCTCCAGAGTACCTATTCAAAAATTTATCAAAGGATGATTTAATTAAGAGTAATTCTTTACTATTATTGGATTTATTGGATGCTCATAACCAGTGTTTTAATTTAAGACAGCAATTCCATATGAATTCTACATAATAATTCTATATTCAGCAATTATTAATAAATGTCTATCAGATCGGCATATTCACAAAGCAGCTATGATGCATGTTTGTCGGAACATCGAACACAATAATTTCAACTGCAAAAATAAAATAAAATAACAGGAATTAACTATTGTAGGAAAAGCCAAATGAATTCATAATTTCCTTGTTTCTTATCTTTTTACTGATAGATTTGCATTGCCTGGAAAGCGAAGTTTAACTGGAAACACGAAGTGTAATTTGTGTAATAGAAAGCCAGAAAGAAAGGTTATGTAATCATTAAATGAAAATAAAAAATAAGAGTTAACCAGCTTCACAAAAGAAACAGTACATCCACTCCATTCCCCCCCCCCCACACACACACATCTAATTTCTGTTAGAAACGAACCAACATCATTGTCTCATTTTACCTCTATAATTCTATATCAAAAAGTAATTAGATCGTTGACAATCCGTCCACGTTTTTCAAGGGACGGATCGGATTACAAACTTTCTGAGGAAAACAGCTTCTAGGAAAAAATGTGGCTATTTCTATATGAGACCGACAAACGCAGATTAATGTGAAAAATATTTGTGGGTGTGTGATTATCATAAAACGAAAAAGGAACTTACACAACATTAAATAATAATCGACAAGAAATTAAATTTATTCTTGCTTTAATCCTATATCCAGGTATGAACAAAGATAACTTGCACGTGAAGTATATTCACAGTGGGTTACTTAAGTATAGAGACTTCACATTATCAGTTATCTTGGTATCCCATATTGCTTTGCTTTATGCTAAGATTCATCTAGCCGGTTTAGATCTGAGTTGTGACTACCCCACAATGCATCTGGAACCACCAGAACCAGTAGTTAAAAAAAAACACTTTCGACAACTATAAAATGACGTATCACAATATTTTTAAAATCTTCTGAATAAGAGATACTTGTAGAGTGATTTTGTTTGTTTGTTTGGTTGGTTGGTTCCAAAGCAATATACACATCAGAAAGGAAGTGTGCTTTGCATTATGGGATTCTAAGGCAATTAATATAAAGTCAGAAGCCTCTGTATGTCAGTAGCCTAATTATGATTGTATTTCACTCACACACTTCGTTTGCTTCTGCTTTGCTAAAGTCTGAAACAAGAATATGATTTCTTGTCTTATCTTATGCATTTAGGAAAGCGATACTCTTAACTGGAAACACAAAGTCTAATTTGTGTTATAGAAATCCAGAAAGAATGGTTATGCAATCGATTCAGTTTTAATATCTCTTATATCATCTCTGATTTCTTTTACATTGCTCAATAGCATTTCCTCCATTTAAGCTTTTTCAGTATCTTCTAGAATATTATCCACCTTCCTAATATTTATTTTCTGATATATATATATATTCCTACAAAAGCGTTCGCGTGATTTTTTTAGTTTTTCATTTAAAAATACAATACAATACAATACTCTGTATTTTCTTAGGGCATTTACCAACCTCCTTGCTAGAACATGTGATATATTACTGTTGTTGTTATGTGACACCTGCAAGAAGTCAATGGGCTCATCGCGGTATGGAAACCACTCTACACAGCCCACTGTCTACAACACTTAAACACTCATCTACACATAACGCCACAATCCGTCCACTGCACATAGCGCCTCATCTCTCACTGGTAGTATTTTTGCCCGCAAATGGCGTGTGAACTATGACCGATTTGCCTGTATGTGAGATGAAAAATACGAGTTTTCCGAAACGTGTCGATTAGTTTACGGCCACTAAAACAGCGTTGAGCATTTTCAACTGGACAACGACCGGTCTGACATTACTTTTCATTGTACTGTACTGTCGTGTTTTTTGTTTCTAGTTTTTGCCAATACAGAATGAAACTTGTTCTTCTAAATATCGAATTGCCAGCCCATCGTCGTTCATTCAGTTCCCGAGGATATCTATTAACATAGTGCACCAGGTGAAGGTGAGGACTGGACAGTTGTTAAAAACATTCAGTCGGTTCTCAGCAGTCATTAAAGGTCATGTACAGGACACTTTCCAGTTAATTAGCTTTGGTGCTTAATCGACACCGCAAGTCAAAAATTATTATAAAAATGTTTGAATTCAACATTCGTGATACACTGCTGCAATTGGATAGTAGATCGTTGCGAGTGTACCATGGGCGGATAAATCATAATCCATACTCATCAAATTATGTGGATTTTTTGGGTATGGCTTGCCTACCTGCGCATACTTGCCTGTTAAATGTGGGAGATGGCGCTATGGATGATTTAAGTTTGGACACAGATTTCTTGCTGCGTCGACTTTGTCTTTTCTTTCCAATCAGTAGCACGCATGTTCCTGAAAATCTTAGGAAGTAGATGGTTACATTTTCAGGTGTAGCACCATTACCCTATACTTTATCGGGAGCTTTAAGCGACTCGAAAATTATACGTTTGGTCTCTGGAGTAGTTTTCCGGGATAGGCTTACTCTTACGCTACCAAATCACTAATGTTGTGTAGCTGCTTTCGATTGGTTGTCAAGTAAATTATAAATGAAGAGAATAAATCCAATTCTTGTTTCAGACTTTACCAAAGCAGAAGCACTCGGAGTGTGTGAGTGAAATGTAATCAAGATTAGGCAACTGGTATACAAAGGCCTTTGACTTCACATTAATTGCCTTAGAATCCCATAATGCAAAGCACACTTTCTTTCGGATGTGTATATTGTTTGCAAAAAATATTTCACATGGTAAAAAATCTATTTTACATGGCAGAATAAGTTGTTCAAATAAATAGAAGAACAACAATAGACAGTCCTATCTCACCAGCCGTAGCTTGCATACTACTACATTCCATCAGCCTCGTATATGGTTACATTTTGTCGATGATGTATTTGAGTGTGGTCCCAAATTATGCAGAATTACTTACGTTCCTCAGAGAAAATAAATTCCTTGTACTCCTTCTCACGTTCACTGTTGAACGTTAATCCAATAATCGACTACTCTTTCTGGATAATTCGTACTTCCACAGAGCATGTTGTCAGTTTATCGGAAGCGAACCTTTATTTGTAGATGCAGTCACTACCATCATTCCTAAAAAAATGGTATTTTCAAGAGTCTTGTATATAAAGCTCATACGATCTGCTCTTCTGATCTCCTTTTGTTAGCTAAACCGATTAAAATGAAAAGCAATCTGATATGTAATGGATACAATAAAACGGCATTCAAAAATTATCCTATTTTCAATATCCTATTTCAAAATAATCTCTGAACAAACAGCAATGATTCTTCGTGAATTGAATCTCTACGCTTTCTTTAAACCAGCTAGGAAACTGTCTTCCTTCCTACAATATACAAAGGACACATTACCATGCCTTTTTTTACCAGGTGTCTAGCAAGTACCCTGCGCATGACATCTTTCCTATTTTGGACAGACTGGTCGTTTTGTCTTCATTATAATTGAAGAATATCAAAACTATATTAAATTTTTCGAATTTAATATAGTTTTGATGTGAGATTAGTATTGTACACAGTGAGATTAGTATGTTATATGCGCTAATTTAGAATGTTCTCCGCCTTGCGGGTGTATTTTGCAGCATAAAAAAACTACTTACCAGAAAGAGAGAAATTACTTCCGTAAGACCGGTAATAGCTTGAAAATCTCTTGAAAAACCGTTTAAATTCCCTTACGTCCCAGATAAGAATTGGGCCGAGGTCTTCCAGCCTTGCAACTTCGCAGCCAGGTTTCCATCCTTCAGAGAAAGCTGAACTAAGCATGCACATAATGCCGCTTAGTTTGAAAGGAAGAGGGATAGGGATCAACCCGTATCTCTTGTAAATAACTACATTTTAATTTCATACTCGATGCGATATTTAACAGCTGTCTTATTTTGTAAACTGTTAGCCTAGTCTACAATTTTTGAAAGTATTGTTACTAAATACTTTCTTTCTTAACTTTACAACCTATTTCCCCACTGCCCTTGTATGCTAACCTTTTAAAATGTTACCAGGATGTATTGCTTGGATACTCAGTGACGTGCATACAAAATAATTTCTGTCCAATTAGAAAGAAAATAATTTGTGTTTTTTTATAGGTTGTCTAATGTGCAACTTTTCCGGGTACATATAAGTTAGAGATGTATGACTGGTTTGTCAGCTTTTATACCGCTAGTACTTTGTGTAGCATTAAATTTAATCGCACCGTATTGAGAAGTAAAGAAAATGAATACTTTACTGTTTTGGATTCTAATAATCGAAATGATCATCTGTATTCCTTTTATGGTTCAGGGATCCGCCGATGATGTACTGAATAAGACATCTATTACAAATGATAACATCGTGGATGCCAGAAAGGAGTGGATATCGTTCAATAAGGGATTTAAAACCTTCATTAAAACACAAATGAAATCTTTCCTTCCAACGTTGCTAAGAGGTTCATCGGAAATGAATTTGTCTGGATCGTGCATGAACAGCCTCACGAAGTTAATCTTTGATTTACGAAACATGAAATCCTGGGCTTTTCGAAGTAAGAAACTTAACTGTTTTTATATAGTATTATTCATGTCCTTTTTATTTACGAATTTTTTTATAACAAAGAATTTTAAGAGTCAGCAATGCACGTATAAATCTATAGACTGAATTGTGTGGAGCTACTAAAGCATAAGCACTGCACAAATTAAGTTAGATTTTTTTTGTCTTCTCACAGATAGCTTTTTAAAACTTTTATTGTTTTACTAATCTCTTTGTTTCTATAAATTGTAAATTGCACTTACGATATTGTTTACAAACGTAAGGAGTACTTTTCTCTGCTGGTCTATGACTGTTTGTTTATTTTCGCAAAGGATGTAATACTAACTTCACCAACATATGAAGTATAAATAGAATCAACTGGCACATTCTGCTTTAGTTTGCACATACAATTGCTTTTTGTGTAAATTTTTAGTACTTTGCAAATAAACACAAAAGGGAGAACGAACTTCAAAGCTGCATGCTGACTACTTTTTTGGAAAATTAGTCAGCATGCAGTAGTCAACGAAACCAGATGAAAAAGCGAGGTTATCCTCGCTTTTTCATCTGGTTTACTGATAAGTAAACAGAAATGGTTGTGTTTTTTCATTGAGTTTATACATTTTTTTTTCTTTTCTCTGTACGTAAAATATATTTATGTTATATTTATCTACCATCCTCCCACTTTTAACGCTTCTTACTTGCAAGCAAACTGATCTGTAATAAAGTTAATTCTGGTAATAATAGCACGAAAAAAATCATATTATCCATAGGTTCATAGGTTTCTATGGATAATAAAATCGAGCCTGCTTGTTTGTCTGTTTTGAAGAAGAAGAAGAAGAAGAAGAAGAAGTAAAAAATCCTGTTTTTCCGACAAAAAACTCTGCCAATGTTATAAACAAATCAACGTCAAATTTCAGCGTTTATTTCTAGCTTTACTACGAAATGGTATGATATAATTCAGTGAGAAATATCGGATTATATATAATAAGGACTGGCTTAAAGGGGCGAAGCAAGAATGCTTTTCATCTTCCCCGTTATCTGTAGAGGACAGTGTAGGGATAAGGTGTTATTGAGCTATTAAAGCTCTGATCATGGCAGGAGGGTAAAAGCAATAGCCTAGCCTCAGTTAGAACTTCATTGGCTACAGCATTGCCATCCATTACCCTCCAAGGGTATTAATCACCGCATCTTACGGTCGATTAACCATATTCTTCATCCATATCGGATTATAGTCCTTATAAGGACTGGCTTAAAGGGGCGAAGCAAGAATGCTTTTCATCTTCCCCGTTATCTGTAAAGGACAGTGTAGGGATAAGGTTTTATTGAGCTATGAAAGCTCTGATCATGGCAGGAGGGTAACAGCAATAGCCTAGCCTCAGTTAGAACTTCATTGGCTACAGCATTGCCATCCATTACCCTCCAAGGGTATTAATCACCGCATCTTACGGTCGATTAACCATATTCTTCATCCATATCGGATTATAGTCCTTATAAGGACTGGCTTAAAGGGGCGAAGCAAGAATGCTTTTCATCTTCCCCGTTATCTGTAAAGGACAGTGTAGGGATAAGGTTTTATTGAGCTACGAAAGCTCTGATCATGGCAGGAGGGTAACAGCAATAGCCTAGCCTCAGTTAGAACTTCATTGGCTACAGCATTGCTATCCATTACCCTCCAAGGGTATTGGATTGAATGAATCACCTCCTCCATATCGGATTAATTTTATTTTTATTTATTTATTATTTATTTATTTGTTTTTCAAATATTTGCATGGTGTGTGAAGAAGTTTTGAGTAAGTTTTATTTAAATATGTTTTTGACAATAAATATAGTTTTTAGCGAATGGCATATTTTGCTTGTTCTCAAAGAATATAGCAATCAAGCATCTGCGGACCCAAACATCAGACGAATATATATGTTTGATAGTACTGTCTTTTTACCCTGCCAAACCTTTACCTAAGTAAACATTTAGGCTTTATCAAGATTTTTCTTTCACAGAAATTATTTTGATTGTTTATAGGCAGTCCAATTAACAATTATGCGAGCACAATTACTATTGCACTGGATCTCTTCTCCAGTTATTGCAATTCTATCACGATCCTTGGTAGCACTTGCTGATATCTCCCTCAGCTGTCCTAGATATGATTAAGTACTCGACAAAACTCCAACTCGTTTTCTTTAATTTAAAGAATGTTATGCTAGAAGCGCATGACCCTCTATCGGTTACCTTACAATATTTTGTTATATTTCAATAGTTTAAAGATTTGTCGAATAAACAAGTTTATTTTAATGAATTAAATTTGCTTCTAGTGTTAGATGCATCATCCAAACCACCAGCAGGTATATTAAGTGGAACGTTTCATTCCTTTGGAAATTACGAGGAATGTCTGGGAATCGTTGTAAAAAGTAGAGATGGAGATAAAGAACAATTTCGAGGACAATACTGCGTTGCAGACTTACCTGCTGTGCTTCCTCCACGAAGACCATGGATTACACCTTTTGAAACGTTACCAGAATTCCAGAACATCACCGAGAAAGACACAGTAAGTGAGTCTTCAAAATTAAAAAAAAATTGTCTTTTATAAAATGCAAATAAGTAATTTACTAGCTAAAATTATTTATTTGCATTCATTTATAATTAAATATATACTACAGACATCTGATACGTCCACATATCTTTAAATTCTGAAAATCTCTCCGATGTCTTGGACTCAGTGAAGCTTGCCCCTTTCTGCTCAGAAACTCGAGGCTGTAAGTGGTATTATTTATGTTTCTGTTTAGGAACCGCGTGTTGGTCAAATTAATCTTTAAAAGTTTTTTTCAGTTAGGTTTTTCCGGTTGTTTATGGCTTTTGGTATTATATTCGGGATTATTTGATTATGATTAAAATAAAATTGAAAAACAACCAGGATTCGCTTATCAAAAATAAAAAAACACACTCCATTACAATTACCTATGTGATGATGAACAGCCTATTTTTCTAACCACTGCACGGTGAAGGCCTCTCCCATTAAGGGAGATTTTGGCTCTACTACTCCCATGGTGACCCAGTCCATATTGGGAGAGTGTATTTATACTTGGGTGAATGAATGTATAAAGGTGGAAGACAATCATGCCTACGCAGTATCGAACCCGCAGACTCTTGGATGGAGACCGGATACGCTAACCACTCGGCCGGCCAACCAGGCTGGCATTACCTATGTATTTGAAAAAAATTAAAATACATCACTGAAATATGTACGAGAAACTCAGACTGCCTTTATTAATGGAGTAATAAAGAAATGTCTTTATAAGAGAACATAAGATAAAGACATTCCTTTATAAGGAATGTCTTTATCTTATGTTGGATATCGGACTCTTTAAGTTGCCTAGGTAACACGATATAAAAGTATTTCCTTTCCTGCGTTATCTTTTTCATCTTCTTTAATTTCTGATGCAGTTTCATTATTCCGATGATCAACTTATCTATATTATCATCATCATCAAATTCCTGCCATGTACCCTCAAGGGATGTACAGGATATGACAGTACTACATGAAAAAATTAGTCTGTTACTTGTCAAGACTCCAACATTATCAGATCTTATATTTCTATCGTCTAAGGCACTTTGTACCGTATCAATCCACCTATATCTTGGTCTTCCTCTGGGTCGTTTTCCTGCCAACCTGGCAGAAAACACTTGTTTTGCTAATCTTTCCTCTCCCATTCTATTTAAGTGACCATACCATCTGAGATTAGCTCTGTTAACGCATTCCTGGATGCTGACAATGTCAAGTTCTTTCCTAATATCCTCATTTTTAATATAATATTGCCATTGATGCCATCTGTTCACGCCTCTAATCTTTCTGACTCTCATATCTGCGGTCTCTAGTTTTTGGTCAAGTGTTTTACTTCTGACCCAGCTCTCTGATCCATAAATTAAAATTGGTTTGAACACTGTCTTGTATACAGCTAATTTAATGTTCCGACTAATTTCTTTCTTATTCCATATGAATTTATTCAATTGACTTCCCACGATACCAGCTTTGCTGATTCTGTTGTCTATTTCTATATTTAGTTTACCATCTTCAGTAAAAATTGTGCCTAAGTAGATGAAATGTTTTAATTGTTCCACAGGTTCTCTATTCACAACACAGTTGACATTTTCAATGATTCTGCCTATTTTCATTGTCTTTGTCTTTTTATTGCTGACCTTCATACCATATCTATTACAACAGCTATTCAATTTAGTCAGAGAATCTTGCAGACTTGTAGCGGATTTATTTAGAATTATAACATCATCCGCATAAAGCAAAGAGCTGACATTAACATCTCCAATTTTGATATCAGGTTTAATACCACATTCCTTCATAATGTGATCCATATAGATAATGAATAACAGAGGGGATAATGTACATCCTTGTCTCACACCAGATTTAACATTAAACCATCTTCCTGTACTTCCTTCAATTCTAACTGCTGACTCACAACTCAAATAAAGACTAAGTATTGCTTGATATAATGCCCCATTGATACCATATAACTGCAGCGTATTGAATTAGCTTCTCTCTTGGCACCTTGTCATATGCCTTTTCCAAATCGACAAAACTTAAATACAGATCTTTGTTATATTCCCATGCTTTCTCGACTATTTGTCGTAAAGTGAAGATCTGATCCTGACAGCCTCTATTTGGCCTGAATCCAGCTTGTTCTTCACCAAGCTTTTCTTCCACAATTCTTCTCAACCGTTTCTCAAGTATACTTGCATAGATCTTGCCAGGAACACTCAGTAGGGAAATACCTCTGTAATTCTCACATTCAGTTTTATTTCCCTTTTTATATATGGGTACTATGAGAGCTCTACTCCAATCATCGGGAATTCGTCCCTCTGTCCAGGCTTTCTGAACTATGCAGTGCAGCCACTGTAAGACTCTTATACCACCATACTTCAGCATTTCTGGTCGAATATCATCTACTCCTGCTGCCTTTCCACATTTCAAGCCTTTGATGGCTTTTTCTACTTCAAGTATGGATATGTATTCCTGACTGCATGCCTGGTCAGTGTTTTTTATCACTGTGCTGTCATCACTGCTTGTTTCATTTAGCAGTTTTTCAAAGTAATTACTCCATACTTCAAGGATATCTTTTCCTCCCATTTTCATATCACCTTTATCATCTCTAATTCCTTTTACAGCACTCTTTCCTCCATTCCTAAGCTTCTTCAACAACCTCCAGAATATTTTGTAACCTTCTTGATGTTTATTTTCTATATTCTTGCCAAAGTCCTCCCATGACGTTTGTTTAGCTAGCTTTACACACCTTTTAGCTTTCTTACATTTGTCTCTGTATTTTGTAAGAGTAAAAGCTGACTTATTTGCCAGGAACTTTTGATATGCTTTCTTCGTTTCCTTCACTGCCTCTTTAACTTTCTGTGTCCACCAGGGAGTTCTGATTTTTTTATCCTTGCACACAACCTCACCACATGCCTCTCTGGCAGAATCAATCAATGTTTTCTTCAGAGTTTGCCACTGAATCTCCAAGGTTTGATTCCTGTTCTCAAACTCTTTCATTTTCTTTTCAATAATATTTCTGTATTTTAGTCTACAGTTCACATCTGAGAGCTGCTCAACTTTTATTCGCTTTAAAACTTTCTTACATGTTATTCTTTTCAATATGAAATTCAATTTTATACTGCTCCAGACTAAATAGTGATCACTTCCAATTTCAAATCCTCTGTACACTCTGGTGTCCTGCACCAGGGAGAAAACATCACTATCAACAATAACATAGTCAATGAGACTTTTCTTATTCCTAACCTCTTCTCTCCATGTGAATTTGTGCACATTTTTATTTTGAAACATGGTGTTAGTAATAACCAGTCCATGTCCTGAGCAGAAATCCAACAGATATTTGCCATTATTATTAGCTTTGCTCTTTTCTCCAAATTTTCCCAAAATATTTTTGTATGTCTCACAATCATTTCCTACTCTGCTATGTAGATCCCCAACAAGGACCAACTTTTCCTTTTTCATTGTGTCAGTTGCTTTTTCTAAAGCCTCAAAAAATTCCTCCACTTCTACCTTAGTAGAACCTTCTGTGGGACCATAGGCACAAATAAGTCTCATTGTCCAATTACCCATTCTGATATTTGCCCATATCACTCTACTTGAGACTGACTGCCATTCAAGAAGATTAGCCTCGTATTTTGTGTTGAATACTATGGCTACTCCTTCTTTTCCTTGATTGTCATTGCCTGAATATAACATTTTGTATTTATTGCTCAGAAAGATCTCACTAGTTTTGGTCTTTTGGACTTTTTTGGTCTTTTTTGTTTCAGTTATCTATATTATGTTAAAGTAATTATTTTAAATAGAATTATTCGATGAAGGAGTGCTTTAAAATAATGTGCTTTGTACATATTTGAAATATAAATATATTTTAGAGTATATATGGCAACCCAGTGAATTTTAATTCGGAATGCGAATCCAACGAGAGAACGGATGTTAACCTATAATATATTTAGTAAAGTGCGAAAATAAGAATTACATATCCATGTCATTCTTCTCTGGAGATTAAATATCGTCTTTTTCCAAGCCATTTTCGCATACAGTGAGAAAGATGGTCTTGGGGTATTAGACATTATGAAATAGGTGCAATATAAAGTTCCTTCAGTCACAGGAAAATAAATAAAGGTAGAATGGATAAAGGACGCTATTTGCATTTAACAAACACAGGCATCATAAACATGTATGCAGTCTATCCTCACTATTCCATTTGCTAATCGGATAATTTATACACTTAGTTTGAATAAACTTTCCTAATTTCTGTAGAAGACTTTTCTATTTATTGTATGCAAATATCTTCTATTTATATTAATTGTATCAATGATGAATGGTTTGCGGCTTAAATGAAAATCAATTTTAATGATAAATTACTGATGATATTAGTTAAAAATTGGCAATTTATTGTCACAATATTCAGAATGCATTCTTTTAAATGGAATTGATTTATTACTTTTCGATCTGCATTCGCCATGGCTTGCATTTTTTCTACCACGTTCAAAGAGACACTATACTTAGCCCTTTTTATTTGCTGATGATCAGATAATCATAGCTAGAAGTGAAGACGAACTCGAAAAATCAATATACGCCTTAAACATAAGTGCAAAAAATTTGGAATGCAAATATCAACAGACAAAATAAATATCATGGCTTTTAAAGGACTATTTCCAGTCAGAAGTAAAATCATGATTGAAAATAAAATTTTAAAACAAATTAACAGCTTCGAATACTGTGGATGTGCTATATTTTATACAAAAGAAGTCGATAATGTTTTCCAACCTAACTAAATTCAAAAGCTTACAATAACAGTTTATAAAGTTTTGGCAAAACCTTCTCCACTGTACTGAAGTGAATTACGGAGCATAAAAACTGCAGAAGAAAATGAATAAAAACTGGAGAAATGAAATTTCTGCGATGAACAGGACGCTATACAACCTGGGATAAAAAAAAAAAGAAGCACCGAAATACATAAAGAACTACAACTAACAAAGTATGAATACCGAAAGCAGTGGATTGAACATATTGAGAGAATAGATAGTTCGAGTCTACCCAAAACATACTTCGATACCACCCAACTGGAGGGAATAAGAGTCAACGACAACCAAGGAAAAGATGGACTGAGACTTGAACAGGCCTTTTGGTCTAAATTCCTAAAACGATCATGTCGTTTTCAAAGAGATAATTAAGACAGTTTCATCCATGAATGCGCGCAGTTTTACTATTTACTTTAGATCATATACTGTATACTATTGACATATTTAATGGTTAGAGCCTTTGGAGTAATCATTACGGATTGCCTTAATCTAAGTTTAAAATCTATTAATTTTAGAACTATTATTTTTACAATTTGGGATATGGCATTAAAATAAACTTAAACCAATAAAAGTAGCATCGAACATTCCTATCTCTTTAATTTTTCTTATTCAAATTTCATAGGACACCGTGTAAAGGATTTAGAATAGATCTAGAAACAGTAATGTTAGTAGTGATGTATCGAACCAAAAATGGATATTTTAAAATACAGCAAGCATGTTTAGTGCTTTACTTTTTGTCTATACCCGATTCATTGAAAATAACTTATTATTTTCAATGAATTTCCAAAACTTCATTATTCTTTCAGAAGTCCGAGCAGTACAGTAAAATCAATCAATCCGGTAGCTTTTGAAGCCCCATAGAGCGTAGGCAAGACCAATTTTGCCCTACCTCAAGTTGGAGACTGAAAGGCTGTCAGCTTCAGCCCATAGCCAGTTATTTTAAACGGCATTCGGCGAAGAGAATATATTGCAGGCAACTATCTCCATGTCGCGGACCCTACTCCTAACACAATATATTATTGTCTGAAACGCTGTGGATTCTGTCACTTTTCTTGAATCGATGGATTAAAATCCAAGGTGCTGGTAGAAAAAAAACCAGAGTCGGAGTACTACATCACATTATAATATACTGAACGACCTTTCCTACTATTATTAAAATTTCCTTGCATTATTATTATATTGTAATTTTCAGCGTTAAACAATAATTTTATAGTTGCTAATTGTAATATACCTATTTTCAGATATTGTACGACATGGTAACTCATATTCAGGCATTTTACTATTTACAAGTACGATTTGGTGTGTGCTTTCCCAGTACCTGTAATAAGGATGACATCGAAAAAATTATCAGACAACGTAGGTATTTCTTCAATAATGCTCGAATAAAAATTAAGGAATTATTATTAAATGCCAATTTAGCACTGCTATTACATTTCAAAATTATAACTGAATATGCAATATACTGAAGACTTGTTTATATCGTTCTGCTTGAAAGATTCATTAACTGTAGCAACAATAACAAGAACAACAACCTCTTTCTAATTGAATATTAGAAAGAGGCAATAAACATATGGAAAGACATTTTATTCTTTTCATGATAAAAATCACCATAAAAAACCGACGTTTACTAGCGCTATTTACTACAAGAATCACTTCGAAGTCGTTTTTGGAAAGTTGTCAGTTTCACTGGATTAAGTAGAATAAATTTAAAGTATTTTACATAATAATAATAATATTAAAAATAATAATAATAAAATAATAATAATATTATTATTATTATTAAGACCTCTAGGGAGTCAGGGACTCATCGAGGGAGGCCACATACTATACACACCCGCTATCATAGCTGTTCTTGAATTTATTCACATTATTTGCACGCATATCATCCAAAGGCAACCCAACGTAATCACCTAATCACGCATCATATTATGAGAGAAACATCTATCTCAACCCTTTGTTTACCATTCATTCTCAACTTCCATGGATGCCTTCTCGTCCTTTCCCTACCCTCTATAAAATGAAACATTCCATGTATTGGTATCCGGTATGATCTTTCAGAAGTTAGTATGTCTCAATGATATCATTCCCTCTTCGTTCTGTTTGCTAGTCTGTACAATCCGAAAGTTCTCAATCTGTCCTCCTAATTTGTATTCTGCAATACCGATATTATCTTTAGCACTCTCCTTTTCACTATTCTTACTATATCAGCATCATCAGGAAAACCAGCAGACCAGACCTGCGCACAATAGTTTCATTGAAGTTGTGACAAGGTCTTGTAAAGAGACAAAATGATTAAATATTTAGGCTCGTTTCAGCATTGAAATTATTCTCTGAGTTATATATGCAATGCGGTCCTCAATCTTCTAAAAGCCGTATGTTGAACGATGCCCAATGTTGTGGGGGACATCAACATTGGTGAACAGCATAGCGATATTCGAATGTCGCTTTGAGATAGAGTTAAGCTCGATGTATGGGGGAAAAGATCGTGGGTGTTTTTGATCATAAATTTTGATGTGGCTGTTAGAGGTTACGTAATTTTGCCAGATATTTTGATATAATAGTTTCTTGTAATATACCACTTTACTCCGCAGCTCACTGAAGAACACACTTTATTATTTTTTTAAAGATTAGATATTGCACCATATGGACTGATCTAGGCATCGGGATTTTCAGGATGTGATGTAGATAAAGAGAATCCAGAAAAAAGCAGCCAAGATGATAGTAGAACAATGAAATGTTTTTAATCAGAATAGATTGAAAATTTGTGGATTACAAAAATTGTTTGATAGATCGAAGGCTAATAGAGATAATTTAGTTGTTTAATAGGTTTTATCTGTTTGCTACTGAGGAAATTTTTCAGCACTTGATTACTATGAGAACTCGGAGTCCTCCCTGGAACTTAAAATCTTGTGTAGATAGCAAGAGCGCATCGATTGGTAGAGCCTCTAATGGCTCACGAAAGAATTTAAACAAGTTTGAGCGCGGTTAGTAGTTGGAAGGGGTTGAATTGTTCGATGCTGTTGGCACTCTCTCCCTCGATGAGTCTCTGGACTCCCTGGAGGTGTCACATAATAATAATTATTATCGTCGCCAATTTTTCGAGTTTACATATCTTTGCGGCTTTTATCGATTTAGTTGAAAAACATGTAATTAAATAAATGTAATTAAATTTATTTTCTTTCGGGGAATTCATTAAAAAATAATAAATGGATAAAGTAATTAAAGTGAGATCAACTAGATATACACACACAAAACAGACACAAATACATATAAATATAAATGCTTCTATGTTTATGCATGTTTAGAGCATGCATTAGTATATATAGGAAGTTTTTCTAAGACAAAATGGCAAAAGTGAAATAATGAATAAATAATATCCAAGCTAATCAAATTAATCGGGTTTTTTTTCTGTCTTTAACAAATTTTCTCTCCCCCATTTGACTAAACAATGTGGCATAACAGAAATCACATCTAGACCTCTGGGGACTGATTACTACTGATAAATAAATCCTAAAAGAAATGAATATAAAAGAGCCGAATTAATTAAACAAAAACTGCAAGCTAATATAAAAAATCAAGTTATGTCTAGAAAATACTTTATTAATATCTAACTAATGCATTGTAAGCAAATTAATTATTATGTTTAAACATACCCACAAAAGAAGTCCATTTATTAGTCAATGTAGTTAACGTATTGTAAATATATTGTAAATAATTTTTATACTATTCAATCCAATGTCTAATAATAAAAACAAAACAAAGTTACTGGATAACAATGACTTGTAATTCATACACTGGCATCCCAAACATATTCTATAGGGTTGTGATATGGGGAGTGTGTTGGCCATTCGATTCGATTAATATTCTCGGTCTCCAGAAATATCTCCACTTCTTGTGTACCATGTTGTGTGGCATTATCATCCATAAAAATGAATTCTTCGCCTACAGTACCACGGAACAATCGAACATAACGTTGAAGAACTTCGTTGCAATATCGTTCACTAGTCTATTTTTCCAGCATTTGTATCCCTTTGCGTATGTTAAGCCTCCCCACACCATGATCCCAGCATCGCCGTATTTATCCCTGTCAAGAATATTCTCGCAATGGTACCACATTCACGCCAGATCAAGTGTCGCCTAGAATAGGAGATAAGACTCATTTTGCTCTTTACTTCGATTGTAGATGATTCTTGTCTATGGATACAACAACAACACCGAAAACGTGCTCTACGATGAGCTGAGGATAAAGAGACGCAGATTACAGGCCTTCGGTAGATTTACTTTTCGCAGACGTCTTGCCACAGTTTGTCGAGATATCCGCGTTTCTGTGCTTGAATGACTCCGACTTGCAAGTTGGCCTGCCGTGGTGCGTCGTTTACGTTTTGCTGCTATAATCAAAAATCTGTGTTCAGACTCCGTGGTTGAGGAGGACGATTTCTTAGGAAGCGTCTGGAAAATATTCAGTCCGTTTGAAACGCTGCCCAGAGCATGGATTCAACGCAATGTGCGATTCCTAACTCTCTGACAATATTACTAATTCTGCTGCCTTCTTAGAGCTTTCCGAGAATTCTTTTCCCATAAAGTCATGTAGACGATGTCTTTGAGACATTACAAGACGTCGAAGTTTGTTCGTTTTTATTCGTTTACGAAAAGAGCGTAGTCGTTTGCCTTTTATCTTGTTGAGTGCTACCATGTGACTTCTTTGCGCACGAATCGAAAATTTGAATGTGTACCCGCTTTCTACTCGAACTCTTCAGGTTTACATAAATGATCATGCGCATGTGTTTTGTACACACACACACACACACACACACACACACACACACACACACACACACACACACACACACACACACACACACACACACACACACACACACACACACACACACACACACAAAATAGTCATATTATGACGAGAGTTTGCGTGGAACTAAATGAGCTTGTCATACCTAAGTTGTCTTGACGGTTTATAAGATATCAGAGATATAATCAGTGAAACATCATTTTTGTGGAGTTCGTAAATACTATAACGATAATGATCCATGGGAATGCGGAAGAACCATTTTTTCACCTATCTCAATGATTGTTTGCGGTAATGCTTGATATAATGATATACATCAGAGATCCTAACGGGGAAATTATCCTTGAAAAGAAAACAATTATAAAATTTAAGGCATAATTATATGGGCGTCAAGTTTTCGTGCGAATTGTGTGCGTGGGATGCTCTCAAAGGGCTGTTAGACACTGAACGTGCTTTCAATCTAACTCCAAAGATTGGTTATTATCATAAACTTCCTTAATAGTTGATAATAGGTACATATGAATATCAGATGTTTGGTACTATGAGTATTTATTGTCAATGGTTGACGTTGCTAAAATAAGGAAACATAATGTTGTCAAGAAGCTTAAGAAACAGGAAAATTATAAAACGACACAAGTGTACAAGACAGGATTTTCTAGTACACGTAACCTTTTTTATTTTCAGCTATCACTTCCTCCAGACAGTACTCTCTTTTAACTTTTTCCTTCTGTCAGAAATCACTTTCTCTTCACTTTTCTCTATTTATAGTTGTATACGTTTGTTTCTCCTCAAACAGATAACGAGCGCGATTTGCTTGGTGTAACGTTTGACATTGCTAGAAAGGCACTGTATACAGTGACAAATCGATACTCTTCAAATCAATTAGATGTGTCCGATATGGAAGTCGCAGATGAATATACTTGCTTATACTAATATCGCCTCTTCATTAAGGATAATAACGTTTGTGTTATGGTGAAGGAATACTTCTCTTGATGTACACTTTTGGGCATTGCTGTAGGTAATACTTTATATCATACTGTAAAAGCAGTGGCGACATCGTATAAATTAATAAGAATACAAATTAAGCACGGATTACCGACGTAAATCTTTACTACTGGAACACTAACTGATATTTTGGAGGAGGAATGGGCCAAAATATCTGAGTCAATTTATAGACATTTAACGAACCATGTCTAGAAGTGAAAGATCAGAATTGTTGTGTGAATCTGCATGATTTTTGCGTCGAGTATTTAACTTTAGAACAAAATGATCTATTAGTGGATGATTAGACGGGCTTTTATGTTGCTTCCACCCACAAAAAGTTTCTGTAAGCCTATGATACGTTCATACCATGAGTGAACTAAGTAATATTTTCTATATTTTTGTATTATGTATTTATTTTATTATTATTATTTACATAGTCCGGAAACTCTAGAGATCCAAACATGGAGTTTTATTCAAGCCGCTGCAGACCTGCAGTAAGCTGGGCAGTGATCTCACATCGGGTGATGAAGTTCATCTCTTCCGTATAAGCAAGTACAAATGTACATGGCCACGGAGGATTCGTACCTGCGACCTGTTGGGCAACGGATACATTAACAACTCAGTCAACCACTACCATAAGTATAATGTAACGGCCTATGTTACTAATACTACAATACATTCTGTTGCAAAACTTCGACAGATACCTAAATCCTTGGCAAACAGACTATTTTCACTCAATGCACTGTTGGCCCCCTTGTTCGCGATTACAGACGTCATTCTGATGGATACACCTTTCCTTTATATTTGAATATACCTCGATATTTTGTGCTGCCTGGATGCTCTGGAAATAAAGTACTGATTTTGTACACTTGAGTAGGACTTCGGGATTACGTAATCCTTAGCATGCCAACGGTACTCAACAAGCCATAAGTTGTCAATTTTCGCGAGTGACATTCACGTAAAAGAATAGATTAATTGTTTCAAAGCTCAAGTAAATAATTATTCGTTCGTGATACCTTAAAGAGCATAATTTTTTTTTTTTTAAACAGATGATTTAAATTTTATTGTTGCACCAATTCAATTCAATGAATTATATTTCTTTTCAGCTTTCCAAATGATAGGTTTGATAAAGTTTCCAAAGGTAATCCACTGTGAGACTAACAAGCCATACGTAATAAACAAAGGACAGATTGCAGTTATGTAAGGATGTAATTTATTTTAGTTTCATTTCAGTTATGATTGCCTGTTCCATCTTATTCATTCTCTTCCAGTCACATAAATGTACTCGTAATTAACGTACTTTCCTCATTCTTATATAGTAAATCACCTCTTTTCCATAATAAAATGATTAAATAATCTGCGGAAATCGCAATTATTCTTTAGGATCAATCAGAGACTTAATTGAGAAAACTGACAGATATCAGCATAGATGCTAAAAGAGTGTTCAGCTAAAGCGACAAGTCCTTGGACCAGGATAGATGATATACTTACCGAAGTATAGCTATCCAAACTGCATCGTCATTAATGACTGAGCTAAGTTTCAAGGAAAAGCCTTTATATCTCAGGAGAACAGTTAACTCACTTTTAGTTGAAAAGTACTTATAAAGATGCCTCGCGTACCAGAGGATATTGAAACTCAGGTCGTTACAACACAAGGGCAAATCACATGCCTGTTTATTATCCACGTAAGTTAGTGTATTCGCTCACCAATAACGGCAGAGAGTTGGAATCCCGCCGTGGGCATAGTTTTTTTATATATATATATTTTTATATTTTTTTTATATGTGGAGATGAATTTCATCGAATGGTATCAGATCACCTCCCTGCTTATTGGAGGCGAGAAGTGGCTTGAAAAATTTCCATTTTTGGTCACGAGAGCTGGGTTTATGAACTGTATAAAAATTAAATTAAAAAATACAAAAAATTATAAAAAATTAATAAATAGATAAATAGAAAAAATCTATCTTAACCCATCCGCGGAACTAGTGTACTATAGATTTTCAAAAGCCTTTCGTGGGTAGAAGCTACATGTTGCGACATCGTAATCCTAGTAGATGTGATGAGTATGAGTCACGATATACAATTAAATAATTTAATTGTATGCTCTCTGTCTAGTTGGATAGATCTTTATACGAGAGGGATCTGGAAAGTTCTGATATTAAAGCAACTGATATAACCACAAGAAAGAACATACTAGTAGCAAAGTTATGAAGGTAACTTCTTATTTTTATATCCTCGTATGTTCTTTCTTGTGGTTATATCAATTGCTTTAATATCATTTTTGTTCTAAGTGCTTATCAGAACTTTACAAACTTCCTTCGTCCATTCGATTTCAACCAAAATTTCAAATTTGGTTGAAAACCAAACCACAAAAAAAAAAAATGGTTTCAACCATTTTTTTTTCTTGTGATTATTTTACTGTGCAGTTCATAAATTTGATTGTATTATTTTCTTTTATCTTATCTTTTTTCTCTCATAGTTGTGGATGCAATTAAAAAAAAGGTTGAAACCGGTCTGGGTAGTGACCTCTCCTCATAATGTAATTACAGTATTACATCCCCTAGAGGCTGTGTTTTTACATTATGAGAAAATATCAAGGACAGTGAGGGAGCTTGCTCCACCTTTGATACGAGTTGCCTTGGTGTTGTATCACCAAGTGGTTACTTACACTTGGATTTGCTGATAGTTTTTCGGTATGAAACTCATAGATCTTAGTCCTAGTTCTTAGAGTTTCGCTTACTGACAGATAAACATCAAAGAACTCCCTTCATTACCATTAAGGTTGCCAGAAAAATAGCCTTTTGGCTTTTATTCTATGTTATAATACACAGGCACACCTTTAAGGCATTCGAAGATATGTAAAGATATGTAAGTTCTTTTCACTTAAACCTTGTTATCCTCTAGGTCTATAAACGGGTCCATAGTCTCAATATACTTTTATGTTTTCTAGGTCTATAAACGGGTCTATAGTCTTAAGATACTTTTATGGATCCCAACAAGCGGCAGACAAACTGTTCAAAAAAATGACTAAAGAAGAGGAACCGTTGTTCTTAAAGTTAAAGAAGAGCACGGAATTCAAGTGGGAGAAACTCTTCCTTGATGACATAAAAAAAGTCGTCGCTCCGCATCACCTAAAAGGGCTCCTAGGACTAAACGACAAGGACAACAAACTTCTTTGCGATACGATAAAGTCACTGATATGGTCGCAGATAGAGATACAATACCCACAGACTCTGATGCATTATGCCAAAAACGCTTCGAAGAAATAGGGGATGCCATAAAAAAAAAGGGCAATTTCTACTAAGTTTTTATTTTTTTGTGTGTCCATAACTAGTTCACATTCACTGAGGGGACAGACCTGAGAACCCGAGAGGCGAAGGCCTACTGAGAGGCGGTGCAGCTCCTTGTGGACTGCATCACTCGGTCCCTTCCTTTCAGATCCAATCTGTATTACCTATTCTTTGTACATCTATGTGTATGTGTAAGTGTATGTGTGTATGTGTATGTAGGCGTCTTCTTTCATTTGTCTTTCACTTCTTTCTTCGGTCAGACATCTGGAGAGATGACTGACCGGAGAGAGTTGAAAAGAACGGATGGAGGGAGATAATGTCGGAGATCTGCTTGGTACTGGCCTTTGAATGAAGCCAAGCAGGTCGACTGAGGCCTCTTTAACTACCTACTACTACTGCTATCCACTCTGTCTTTTCTACTCCTCTCTTGCTATCAAAGCTGGCTCTCAGCACAACGTTTTGACTCTAAAGAGGCAAATGATGAGAGATATGAACTCCCATTCTATCTACTCACTGATGACACTACTTGACTAATTTAAAGTGATTCTAATCGAATTGCAATTTATAGTGATTCTAATCGAATTGCAATTTAAAGCGATTCTAAATGATGAACTATCAGCTCATTGCCTAACATGGATGTATTTGTTTTGTTACATCAGATTTAAACTGTTACAAAAGGACACAAATAGTTTAATAAACAAGATCTTAACCTACAACACAAAAGCACAAAAGAGGCGCAAAATATTAATAATCAGAATTGTTTATCTGATGGAATATAAAACAGGAAAAAATATAATGAGTATTACAACCACTGATTTAGAAGGTTGAAACTACACCATACACAACGGCAACTGCAATACCCATAGCTGTAGCTATGGGTATTGCAGTTGCTCACAGTTATTGCCCAATGCTCACAGTTAAAAGAGTCATAACAGTTCACAATTTTATAAGTGGAAAAGTACCGAATTCTTGCCTTGATAAAAAGAAATAATAACTTTTCTAATTTTTTTTTCTTGTGATTATTTTACGGTGCAGTTCATAAATTCGATTGTATTATTTTCTTTTGTCTTATCTTTTTTTCTCTCATAGTTGTGGATCAAATTAATTTAATAATAACGGAACACAAAGAAAATACACTCTACCCTTCTAAATAAACTCTTGCCCACAAAAAGAATATACTGAATTCGCATATTCGATGAGCTGTGAGAAAGTATGTAGCCTCTTATTAAATGCACTTTAGAGAGAGAACATCTTATTCCATCTTAGTAAAATTTGTCTTATTTTTTGTCATATGTCAAAGGTCATATTGAGGAGTTTTTGTTCAATGATCAAGTTCAATATGACCTAAAGTTATACTGACAATTTTTACTTTTATATTTTTACTGAGAACGACTTGTTTTAAGTGCCCCATGGAAGACGTTTCCTCAAATCTGAGGCGCTTTTATATATATTGGGAAAGATCTGCATTATATGGAATGCAAGCTATATCATTAACGATTTTATTCATATTCGAATGAAATATTTTTATTTGAATTTAATCAACAAGAAAGAAGAAATAATGAAACTCTGAAACGTATCTAGTGTTCTTAATCTTTAATTCCTTATCCAAACAAGAATGTTATGTTTTTTCCTTTTTCTTTTTTTTTATTTCAGATCAGTGTTTGCTGCCTTAGGATTTCTTATTGCCACGGGAACGATTCTAGATGCAATATTCCGAATTTTCCCAACCTTGAACAAGTATGCAGAAGGTAGGCATTATGTTGTTTGTAAATAATTCGTTCATAATATTAATAAATATTTGAAGAATAAAATATTTCTCAGTATTGTATTTCCTCCAATTTGGGTCATATTGCGACGGCATATGGGGCCAATACTACAACAGATGTGCTTGTGATGACAGTATTCTTTAACAACCATCACTTCCATTTATGTAGTACAGGATTGTCCTTTTGTTCATTATCATCATTTCTTCATATACGAATAGGGAAATATATATACTGAAACATTCGAATAAAAAAACTCATGGAAATAAAATCTATTAGATAAACATGAGCCAAGTTGCTCTGTTTTTTTGCCAAATGGTAGATGTCATATGGTTGATTACGCTCATCTGCAAAAAGAAGTTTGTGTATATATTGCCGAAACGGTTTTCTTGGTCTTCCTCTTCTTCTGTGTCCATTAGTTGGCCTGTAGGGAGCAAGGGCACTGAAGGTCGATGTTCTCAGGTGGATGCCGTTTGGTTACAATTATAAAAATTATTTTTCCATCTCCTTTCATACTCTACAATTGACTAACTGTAAAATCAATCAATACGTTTTTGTAATTCTCTTTTTTTACGCTAATATATTACCTTCATTACTTCGTTCTCTAGTTGCCTTAGCTTTAAAAACTCTAATGTCGAATTGCTTATAATTTTGTGTGCAATGCAGAGGTCGTCACAATATTTGCCCTTCGGCTAGAACCGCTGTCTAGAATGTAATGAAACTTTATAAAGTCTTACTAGCTGAAAGCGAGTTACTCAATCTCATACAGGCATGGACGAGATTTTTTTATTCTGAAAAACAGGCAAATTGACGCACACTTAACATAAATAAAACATCCGCTTAATTTCAAACAGCTTATGATTTGGTTTACTTTTCATTTATTTTTTTTTCTTCTAATGTCCATTAAGATTACATTTCCATAGGCTGAAAGGAAATATTTCAAGAAGTAAAATTTATACGAATATTTATATACATTAGGCAAAGCATTTGTTTCACATTCCATTCATCCATTCGAAGAAATCGAATCGATAAATCGAAAAAGTCTATGAAATATAAGTTAATATATCTAGATGTTATACATATATGACTAACCGTGTTTGTGTTCTATTACTTTTAGGTGTTCCACCAAGAATATTTCTCTCGTTTTCTGCTTACACAAATACTCTGAAATTGTTCAACACGGATACTTCCTCCGATGGTTTCAGCTGCATCCATGGAATTCGATTTTTTTGCATTACTTGGATAGTGATGAGCCACACATATTACTTTATAGACAAACAATCACTAGGTAAGTCCATTTCATCATCATTAATAAGGTTCTTACCGAAGTGTTATAATTCTGTCAATTAAAGTATTATTTGAATTTATTCAGTGCTTTAATAGAGGATCCAGTTGCTCAGTCGGTATAGACGAAGCCCTTTGGTCGAAAAGATCTGGGCTTGATCTCCTTCTATCACGCGAGGAACCTTTACTAGGTTTCGACTAAAAGCGAGATAGTCAGTCTCATATAGTTGCGAAGGATTTTTTTTTTCTCCAGTAACTTGGGCTTTTCATCCCTCAAAACAAGAAAACCTGACCTCATATTTCTATAAATAGAGAAAACTTCGAAGAATGATGATAGCCGAGACTTCCGACTAGAAAATGACTAAAACCTCATCTCAGATTCAAATGCCAAAACTGGTATTCTGGACATCCGTATAGTTTCGGTAGCACGGCATTTTTTATTAACAGTTTTTATAAGATTATGATAATTGAATTATTATAATTTGCCCTGATTAATTTCTTGCAATCTTCTTGATAAGTAAACGAATAAAATAAAATTTGAACATTTTCATTTACCTAAGATTGGCAAGTATCTCTTGTCAGCCAAATGGTTAGCGTATCCGTTTCCAACTAAGAGGTTGCCGGTACGAATCCAGCAGTGAGCATGAATGTTTGTGATTGTCTTCAGGTAGCAGGTGAATTTTGTCATCTGTTATGAGACCATTCTCTGGCTGACTGGCGGTCTGAAGTGGCTTGAGAAAGTTCGTGGCTTAATTTCTACAACAAGGCTTTCTTTACAACCTCTCATAGGTGAGCGTCATATAATACACTCACAGCCTCGTTATCGGTTTTGAGACATCTCATATGTGGGGTTAATAAAAAAAAAGTCCACAATCAGATTGGTTCCCTTCTTCGTTGATTCAGATTAATGCATAATTATACGAAAGATGATGATTCGAATTCAAACTAATACTTATTTTAATGGTATTTTAATGTATTTTATTATTATGGATATTTTGAATACATTATAATGATTTATAGTTCAGAAGGGGTGTAACCTAGCTCGCCTCCTTGTGGTAAACCCTAGGTAATGCTAATTGAGCTACAACGAATTGGAAGCCAGTCTAACACTTAGTTCTCCTGGATAAGGTACGCAGTCAAGCGATACTGATTTTTTCTGATTTTACTGATGATCTTGTTGATGATACGGACAAAAATTTGGGATTTAGCCTTAAGATGTGCCAACTGAATACCCAAGGAATTAATAGAGCAAAATACGATTGTCTCCGAAAAATACTACAAGAAAATAACATTGACGTTGTGCTTCTTCAAGAAACGCATGCTGAAAACGAAGACGATCTTAACAGAAGAGGAAAAATAATTGGTTACACCCTGATTGGTGCTACATGCCATCGGAATTATGGCATTACAACATATATTAATGATGATTTAGAAAATGCTGTTGTCCTAACAACGAGAATTGATAACGATACCCATCTTATGAGTGTGAAAATCCACAGCATAACAATAGTCAATGTCTATAAACCTCCTTTAACGTCATGGTTTATAGATGTGATATCCATTTATCGACATCCAACAGTATACATTGGCCATCTTGAATAAGTACCGTGATAACAAAGACTGCGGTACTGCCCTCGTTCAATGGGTGGACATAAATAATATACATCTTGTATTTGATGTTAAGAATAGAAATACCTTTGGATCAGCAGCAGTTTTGCAAACGGAGTCTTATTCGGACCTATGTTCTGTTTCGTTAAACACAGAAGGGCAACCATTACCAGCAAGACAATATGTACTTTCTAAATTCCCAGATAGTCAGCATCAACTGATGTTACAAGAAATTGGCATGATGCCACCCATAGCAAGATCCTTTCCACGACCGCGTTGGAATTAAAAAAAAAATGGAGAAATTTTGCAAATGAATTGGATAAATATATTCGATGGATACCTGCTAGAGTTGCGGAGTACAAGAGATTCGTAAGAGCAATCATATCATCTGCGAAGAAACATATCCCTAGAGGTTATGGATGAAGAGAGTGAAAATCATCAAAAGTGAAGATCCAGAAATAGCAGCCGAATTACTACATAGTCTGAACTAATCTCGAAAAAACAAATTGGATTTATACGGTAGAAAAACCTTGACTTCAAACGATCAAGTAGAAACGTTTGGAATCTTATTCAAAAACTATCCACAACTAATCTACCTAAAAGTAAAAGCATAACGACTTCTCCTGAGAAAGTAGCTAATCAAATCGTTAATATGTCGAGGGAACCTAGGGACCATGAACACACCAAGAAAGTTAAGAAAGAACTTAGAAAATTAAAAACAAATGTCCCTGCTTTCCCAAAATATGCCTCAATTTTTACTATAGATGAAGTAAAAGCCATCATAAAAGATGTCAAAGCAGGCAAGGCCTCAGGCTTCGATGGTATCCATATTGAATTCCTGAAGCGGCCAAATACTATTAAATGGCTCTCTGAATTCTTCTCTGATATATTATTGACTGGCCGACTGCCCAGTCAGTTTAAGAAGTCAAAAATAGTTGCTATTTTTAAACCTGGAAAATCGCCCCAGAAGGCAAAAAGTTACAGACCTATTGCGTTACTGAGTTATACTTATAAAATGTTGGAACGCCTTCTGTACAACAGATTGTCCATACCAATCATGTAGCACGTCCCGATTGAACAAGCTGGTTTTAGTGAAGAACGTGGTTGCTGTGATCAAGTGCTCACTTTAACATCATACACAGCAGCTGGATTCCAGAAGCCAGGAAAAACATCAGCTGTCTTCTTAGAACTAACATCAGCCTATGATACAGTTTGGCGTGAAGGTCTTATATACAAATATTTTTGTATTGTCCCATGTAAACTGACTGCGCACTTAATTTCCTCCATTCTCACGGAACGTTTCTTTCAAGTTATATTAGGAAGTAAAATGCCCCGGCAACGAAAACTTAACGATGGTTTTCCTCAAGGGTCAATATTGGCGCCCGAACTTTATAACCTATACACATATGACTTGTCCGCCACCATCTCACGCAAGTTTTATGCCGATGACACTGTAATTGCCATTTCGACACAAAAACATGAGACAGGCTGATGAGGTACTTACAAAAGATCTGAAAACAATAGGTGAATATTACAAAAATGGAGACTTCAAGCTCCACCCAGATAAAACGGAAGTATCACGCTTTCACCTTAATAATCACATGGCAGATGTCACTTTACATATCTGCTTTGAAGGATACTTACTATGACACAAGAAGTTTTCAAAGTAGTCTGGCGTGACCTTGACCGCACACTCTCTTATAAGCAACATCTAACAAACGTTTCTGCCAAGTTAAGAACATAATACAAAAACTAATAGGCACGACATGGGGAGAAACAGGGAGAATCTAAGATTACAGAGCTACAGAGAATCTGCAGAGCTCTTGGACTAGTTTTCTCTGTTGTTGAATATTGCTCACCAGTTGGCTAAATAGCACACATGTTAAACTCGTTGATAACGAACTAAATAATACAACGAGACTGATTTCTGGTAAAATTAAATCAATGCCCACACATTGATTTTCGGCTCGCAACATTGTTCTACCAAGCCTGTGCAGAACTAAAACTCTCTTACAAAAGCATAAGAAGATTCTAGAGAAGACAGCACTACCAATACACTTAGGTCTCCCAGACGTAAGTGTACAACGATTCAGATCGAAACATCAACCACTACAATTAGCCAAACAACTACTACAATGTAACTTCGACCCAAAGCAAAAGTGGCAAGAACATTGGAAGATCCAGATAGTGGACATTACAAAAGCTTTTCTCAACAACTGACAAGAAAGTTTTAATGCTTGCTCAGACCTTCCATGAAAATCCTGGACTCAGCTTAACAGAATAGGAACTGGTCATGGTGTATCTGCGGAGATGCTTTTTAAATGGGGTAAACGACTGTCCCACATTGTGATTGCGGAGCTCAAAGACAAACCGAAGAATATATGTTATCTTAGAGCATATTCAGCAGACAAATCGGACTTTCTAAGTGCTACTCCCGCAGCTATGAACTATTTGACTAATATGTATATAACCTTTTAATTTTACTGCTTTTTAAAATGTATTTTAATTTTATGTTTTTAAAATGACAATGTATTGTACTGCATGTTTTATTTATGCCACACGAATAAATAAATAAATAAAATATTCCAGAGCTTATTTTAAATCACCTAAAACTCAATTTTTTGCGGGGAAAAACTTCTGCCGCTGTACGAGACCGGCAAACTCACCATATTAAAAAACCTGATAAACGTTCCTCACGTCATAGACAAAATTCGAACCCGGGTCTTTCCAACCAGACGGGTTAGTTAATATCTACTGAGCTAGAGAGTATCCGTATAACTGTTCCTTATAGATATAAACAATTATTCATTAGTGATAACATAAGTCTGGAAGGTATTAGGTAGGAATCCTTTGAGCATGTGTAGCTCAGTGGATGTAGCGTTTACACACTACGACGCTTGACCGCACGAAGGAAGACTTAGTTTCAAATCTAGTCGGCAAATAGAGGAATTTTTTCTAAGCCATTTTCGACCTCTTCCCGAGTTAGTCGATCTCTAGCACGGAAAAGTGGTTTTTTTTCTCTGGTAAACTCGGGTTTTTCATCCCGTGAACTCAAGAAAATCGACCGTAGAACCCACACTCTTTCAGACATTAAATATACTGTGTTAGGTTTAGGGACCACGAGATGGCGGCACTTGTTGAGCCGTCTGTTAACTGCATGCGCTTAATTAGTGATAGCCTTGGGCCATCTATCTCTGATTGGGTACCAGTGGAGACTGAACTATCCACATACTATTCAAAAGTTAGATAGGGCTAAATAGCTTCGCTACTCCATATACGGGAATTAAAAGGCGTTAACCTTGTTTGCTTATTTATTTTTCCTTTACATTTTGAGAAACTCCTACAGGTTCCCTATTTTATGGTGTGGTATATTAGTTAAGCGATTGACCAATAGAAATTCTTAGACGTTTTAAAAGTATCTTATTTCTTTCATTAGTACGTTTTCTGCAAGATAATCTCAAGTTTCTCATTAAGCAATTATTTATAAATGAAAAAAATACTGACATTTTATTAAGTATTCAAATCGTTATTGTTTTTTCCGTCAAAAGGATGAAATGAGTCTTTCTTCTCAGCATGGAATGGTTTTCAATTAACGAGCAAACTTTGATAATAAAATCTTTCAAGATACCATGCAAAATATGACGGGAGAATGAATTATTATTATTATTACAATATGCATTTCTTTAATCGTCAGAAATTTCCTTCAGTAACAGTCTTTAACTGACTGTTACTGACTCCACCAATTGGTCTTTTAAACTTTCTTTTTTCATATATTCAAACTGCTGCTTTCTTATCATCGTTAGCATAGCTGAAATATTGTACTTTTCTCTATTTTACCGTAAATCGAGACGCTTGTACAATTCTACAATGTGGATAGTTATTTCTTTAGGGTATTCATAACAACATGCCAGAGTTTGCCGATTAGAAATGGTGATTTTTTTTTCTATGTACTAAATGACCAAAAGTTATTGGATCTTTTATACGTACTAATTATTAAGCTGTTTTTTTTTTCTATAGGAAGTCTACTAAATGTGAACCATGTATTCCAAGAATATGGTTTCCAGATAATCAATAATGGATTTGCGGCTGTTGACACCTTCTTTTTCTTGAGGTACGAAGCATGCTTCAGATGACAAAAAAAAATATTTGTTTTCCTCTTAGAAACGTAGATTTTAAATTTTAAATTTTAGCGGAAATTTTAAATATCTCACAAGATATCAAGATATAAAAAATTATGCATTGTATGTAAAATATGCCGAATTGGTAAGTGGGTGGTTACCGTACCCGCTTTCCGACCAACGGGTTGCGGATTCGAATGTCGCTGTGGGCATGGATGTTCGTGATTGTCTTTAGGTGACAGATGAATTTCATCGGTCGGTGTGACACCACTGCACTGCTTATTGAGGCCTAAAGTGGCTTGAAAAAGTTCCATGTTTGGTCTATAGAACAGGGCTTCCGCACACAATATATAGAAAATTGAATGGAAAAAAAAATCCTTAGACCATTTTACTAATAACTTTTCCAGGGTGAGAACCACATAAAAAACAAACATTTTATATATTCTACTTAAAGCCTTGTTGATTATTTAATAGAGTGTATACATGTGGATGAATAAATTATCAAGAAAATTGCTATAATTCATTCATTATGTATATTAATAACACAAACAGAAACCGACATTCGAAAATAGAATAACTTGGAGTTTAAATTTAAATTGAAATTTTTTAACACAAAATCTATTTCAGAAAAGTAGAGATAGTATGATGAAGAAATTAAATTGGCATTATAAAATATATCAAAGGCAACTATAAAGCTGTTTCTTGCTTTTTTGCAAAGCATGTCAGCAGAAAAAGAAAAGTAAGGAAAATGGTGTCACTGGGATATTCTAAACGCAATGGTCGTGGTCAAGTAGATTTAATAGATTTTCACTCAAACCCTGTTGGAAAGTTCAAGTTTATATTTGTGTATTAAGACTACTTAGCGAACCATTAGAAACTGGACTACACGGGAAGAGGAATTTGGATTCGAGTTACTTCAAATGACGTGGAAATAACAGGTTTTATTACTTTTCCAAATTTTAGTTCTGTTTCCATAAAAGTTATAGAAATACTTAGATAACATAAAATCAAAAAAACATCATTCCTTCCTTTTATCAGGATGATCACTACTGAAATCTGTAAAACGTTGATACGCTTCATTCAAATATCCAGATGTTCATGATATGCGGTGGGAATTTTAGACAATATCAGGGATATTGAATAGCAAAGAAGCGATACCTCAGCGTTGTTAGCACACGTTCTCTCTTTAGCTGATCCACAAGCCGCCTCGGCAGTGAGACATCAAGTGGTATGTGGTTATTAAAATTATAATAACGGAATTAACTCATAAAATATTATTTATTAGTTGAATTTTCGCGTGAGTATCACAGGCGTCTTCAGTGCATGTACAAAGCTAATTAAACATAATTGACAATTCCAAAAGGCGCCGCCTAAGTAGCTAATGTAAGATAACTATAACTAAAAAAGCTCAATACATTTCCTAACTTATGAAAAAAAAATATATATATATATACAATTGAAAAGATTAGGAAAGATTAGCTGATTTATAAAGTACTATCTCCCAGAAAGGGGATAGACATAAACTATAGGATCTGTTTAAGTTAGGAGAGTGAAGTAAAGTTTCACATGTTTCTTTATAAAGCCGTTCCATGAGGAACTGACCTTTGTGAAGGACTCTTGTCTTGTTTCAATGAACTCTATGTCTAGTGTTGATGGCATGTTCTGCAAGTCCAGACTGTTCAGGTTCAAGGTATTGAATATAAGACGGGCGTTCTTCTAGCCGAATAAAGGCAGATCTTCCTGTTTGTCCGAAATAAGACAATCCACAAGAGCAAGGAATCTGGTAGACACCTGGATAACTGAGATGTGGAAGCTTATCCTTTGGAGATTTTTCTGAATGGTCCAAAGGCAACAAAAATGTTTAGTGGTTTTAAAAGTTTTGCTATGCGTTCACTAATGCCTTGCACATAAGTAAGAATACGCGTTATTTCTTCTGTATTTGAAGAGGAAGAAATATCAAAACTACACAAAGCTCTTTTGATGAAGCAATTCTTATATCCATTAGATAAAAAAAAGAGGAAATAACGTATTGCAATTCTTTCTGTAATAGATCATCTGAAGAACAAAAGGGGTGGGCCAGATGAACCAGTGTTTTAATAGTTCTTGCCTTTTGACTGGGATGGTGATGAGATTCAGCATCGATATAATGGCTTGTATGAGTCTTCTTCCTATAAAATTCTACTAATAAATAATATTTTACGTGAGTTGATTCCATTATTATAATTTTAATTATTATGTCTACTGACGGTATTTCATTACTGAATCATATTTCGAGACTTTATTTTATGTGATTAGAGCGAACTATTACACTATTACACCATTCCTATAGCATAAACAAACGAAGAATTTGAGAATCCTTAGAAACGGAATTGGATCCCAAATACGTAAATAAACGCTCTCGTATCGACTTATCAGAATACATTCTAGCCATTTAAACAGGTAAACGTGAACTTGTAACAATGGAACACATAAGTAAAAATATTTTCAAACCATTGGATTCTTGAAAAGCAACATAGTGGTTGTCATAAGATTAATTATTATACTGTTTGTCTACAGGCTTTCGCTCTTACACCTGAAAAAATCCTTTGTAATTAAGATGAAAGGTAGTGTTTCAATTATTTATTTAGCCATGAACCGGAAAGTTGACATGCTTATATGAGCTAAGGATGGTTCCTATGAATTAGACACTAGAGTTAAATAATTATAATGCAAGGTCACAAATTGGTGTATGGGACTGAAGAGACCTCAATAAAAGTCGAAACTAGTCTGGGTAGTGGCCCTTCCCTTAATGCATAACATTAGACATATCCACAAGGAGATGTGTTTGGCATTATGGGAGATACTGAGATGAAGTGTTAGTATCTTGCTCCACCTTTGCAAGAAGTGATCTAGTGTTGCACTACCTTACCCCAGTCCTGAAGATACTTTCAGGCGCAAACTTTATTTGCTCACACTTGGATAAAGGATTAAACTAAATTTATTATACTCTAACCAAGTGAAAAATAAACTTTCAACTGGTGTATGGGATGAAAACTTATTTCCTTTGGAGAAGTTCTGTCAGAAAAAGTGTCTCTTCGAACGATATCCAAAGAGCAATCAATTGCTGCAGGTCAGAGTTTGGAAAAATGGATGTACAAGAATGTACGCAAAGATATCAGGCTACAAAATGTGTTTGTTAAGAGAAATATTTGCGATTCAAATTCCATTATTGTTTACCAGATACAAACAAATAAACAAATGACTTTTTTCAAATTATATCAACATATTATCTCTACTATTACGTTCTTTATTTGTTTTTTTTTCTGACTTATAAATTTATTAAAGTGAAATCTGTTCTGTAACATATGATTGCAATATTATCAACTAATATTTATTTATTTTTATATATTGGCAATTTTATTTCTCCTGTTCAATATTTAGCTATTTCATAAATTACCTAGAAAATATATGTAGTAAACGTTTTCTTTTATATTCTAAGTAAAATAACTCCTTATTCTACACTGTAAGTAAATTATTGTTTTTTTCCATTTTTTTTAAATTATTAAGCCTTGACTTCAATATCAGAGGTTATCAACATGTTGTAAAATTTATCCATTAAGTATTAAGTATGTCTTTCTTTGTAGTGGCCTTCTCCTTGCTTACTGGAGGATGAAAAACAAGGATTCTTCTTTCAACATCCCTTTGTATATATTCCACAGAATCTGGAGGTAAATAAACTCTTTCACAATTTTCTTGCATTTCGTACACTGAGGCAGTTTACCATTTCTGCTCGCAGCAGTAGAAGAACGATCCTCTATTTCCTGGTTCAGTTATGCTCAGTGAGTCTCTGAAGGTTATACTGGACAAGTACGTAGGGGAGAAAAACATTAAAATAAACAAGCGTTCTATTTACGTCATATTTAAATATGGTAAGAAATGTTTAGAAAAACTTGTTTGCAGCTACTTCCTCATAGGGCATATGTTGGCGCCGTCTATTGCCAGTAATGTAAACTTATGCTGATAGATTTATATTAAATACGTTTCGAATATATTAAAATTTTGCTTTAATGTTAATTCTATGTTTAAAGTTTTGAACGAGAGAGATTGACGTACTTAAAATTTAATAATTTTTAACTTTGATTGTATATATTAATAATCAAACAATTTAAATTTGGATACATTTATACTGTTAATAAAAATAACTTTTGTTGGATTGTTGATATGTTTTTATCATCAAATTAAAAAGTGACGGATAATAAATTATATTATTAAGTGATTTCTTACCGTATTAAAATGTGCTTATTTGTATGGTATATATTCCAACTTATTTTATTTTTTCTCATGCATTTCCACTCTTGGGTGAAATATAATAGTCTATATCAGTGGTCTTAAACTCAAATTACATGCTGGCCGAATACACGCTATATATATATATATATATATATATTGAACAGTACTTATCCCTAATATATGGATACGACCCCTTTATAACCTTTATAATTATTAAACCCTTTTATAATCTTTATAACCTTTATAACTTGAGAATAAATAATGACAACCTATTCTCTTTCTTTTATTTATTAAATTTTTCTTCGACACATACAGAAAAAATACACATGTTTGTATGTAAATAATTATAAACTTCTTTATTTCTTACTTCAACTTTACACTTGATGGCGTTTAGATTCTGATAAAGTTTGTAGCCTTGGAGAAAAACTACTAGAAAGTATCTTCGTCACTGATTGTAGATGCTCATCGGTCAATCGGGTTCTTTTCTTAGACTTATTAATTTTCAACTGCGAAAAAAACTGTTCACATATAAATGGACTCCCAAACAAAGCGATTATTCTTTTTGCAAAAATTCGTAACTAAATGTATTTATCTTTTGACAAGTACGAATAAAAGTTAATGGAATCTGTATCTTCAAATCTTTGAATAAGATTTATGTCACATTGTAAATTAATTAGCTCCACTTGTAGATTTTCTGGTGCGTTATTCACGTTCGTTTTTAATGGTAATGAAAATAATGTAAAATCGGACACCAAACCATTAAAATCTGTAAATCTTTCTTCAAATTCTTGTCGTAATAAAGCTATTTTTCTTGCATATTCTTGAGATTTTTCATTTGAAATAATAGGGCAGGATTTAAGATGTAGGAAATGTACGAAATTTTTTGATTCCAGTTGTATTTCCCATAATTGCAATTTAACTTTAAAATCTTTAATACAAGCATACATGTCAGTGATAAATTTATTATTTCCTTGCATCTCTTTATTGAGAATATTTAAATAGCCGGTTAAGTCAACAAGAAATGCTAAATCTGTTATCCATGTATCATTATGTAGTTCGTCGATGGTTTTATTTTTTTATGTCATGAAAATTTTGATTTCATTTATTAAATCAAAAAAAAAAACATTTTATTACAGCTCCTCGACTTAACCACCTCACCTCGTTATAATACATAATTTCTCCATACTCACGTTCAATTTCTTCAAGCAATGCAACAAATTATTGATGATTCGGAGCTCATCCACGGATAAAGTTTACTGTTTTAGTTACTGTTTCCATAACATTATCCACCTGCAAACGTTTGGCACAAAGTGCTTCAATATATAAGTGCAAAATTTATTCTGAAAATTTTCTTCTTTCACTATATTTCTTAATTTTACCGCTACTCCATTTTTTTTTACCAACCATAACCGCTGCACCATCACTTTGAAATCCAAACAATTTATCCCAATTCAATTTATATTTATCTATATCAGTTTTTATTTCAGAAAAAATATCATGTGCACCAGGTTTTCCTTTCATAGGAATTATTTCCAATAATTCCTCAATTACTTCAAATTCACCAGTAACTTGTACGAAAACGGCAAGTTGTGCTATATCTGTGATGTCAGTACTCTCATCAACTGCTATTGAGAAAGCTGCAAAATCTATACTTTTTTTCTTTCAACTGACATCGTAAATTACTAGCGATTTCGTTAATACGTTCCGCTACCGTGTTGGCTGAAAAACTAATATTTTAAAATAATTGTTGTTTCTCAGGACAAAGAAGTTAAGCAGACTTAATCAAACAATCTTTAAGGAATTCGTCATCAGTAAATGGTTTTGATCGTTTTGCAATGATGTGCGCGAGAGCAAAACTTGCGTGAATTGTTGCTTCACTGGATTTATTTGCTTCAGTAAAAAAATTTTGTTGTCGTTGTAAGCCAGATTTCAGAAACTGTAACTTTTCTTCCAATATTTGCCTTCCATCATTTCAATTTCTTCATGATTCATTTCGTAATGGCGACGTAAATTGTATTCTTTTGGAACTGATATTCCCTTATTAAAAATAAAACATGCAATTTTATTGCGCACAACACCACAAAAGTTCCCATTTATCTTGAAAAACACGTCCTTCTTCGTCCACTTTTCTTTTACTCTTTGATAAAGACATGGCTTGCAGTTTAATCTCTTAATTAAAATCACTATTATAATTTTATTTACAACTTTAATTCAACAAGATGAATTTTCGTGTGAATCAAAAGTTATGCACAATTCTAAACGATAGTTATTGATATAATGTAGATCTAACAACAAGCACAAATAAACAGGTTTTATAAGCCGTACGTTAGTTTGTCTCCATCAATATTGCAATATGAACTGCGCAGCTGTGCATCGGAAACAACAGAATACTGAAGCGCCATCAACTGTCTGCTGGCGAATTAAATTTACTGATTATAAATTGTAGATATGGACTGAGCTTATGCGCACATAAGCTCAGTCCATATCTTTATGTCTCTAACACTATAAGCATCGTATTTACAACAAATACATAATTCGCGGGTCGTGTAAAATTGCTTCGGGGGCCAGATGCGGCCCGCGGACCGCCAGTTTGAGACCACTGGTCTATATAAATTCATGCCTTATTTAAATAAAGAACACGACTTCTGTAATAAATTATTATCATCTGCAGAATAACGCCATCTTTCATGTTCGTGACAGCGGCCATGATCATATTACCTTTAATGGGTAGTGGGCCTATGTGGAAAGTTTATCTGGATCGTCCAGTGCAGACTTGTGAAAAGAATTGGTGGAGAAATCTCCTTTACATTAATAATATGATGGACTCTTCAGAAACGGTAGGTCTTCTTGCAACTATGAAATTAGAAGAATTCATACTGAATAAGTTTGTTTTATTTCATGATATTGTATGTAGTTAACGTTTGTATTAATTTATTTACAATCTATATTTCTTTAAGAAAAGTTTACAAAATTCGTACTCAGTTATTCTGAAATTCGAAGACTGCATTTAATTAAATATTTCCGAACGAGCTTCTTTAATCTTTGCTCAAGAATATCAAACTTATGGCAGTAGTTGTCTGTCATATTCCTATGAATATTCCTTCCAGAATTCCTATGAATATTATTTATATCCTTGGGCCAGATAAGGGAAGAATTTGGCTGCCCCTGATTTATTTTATTTTATTTTTCATTAAAAAAAATCAACTAACGCCTTTTATTCCCTAATAGGGAGTAGGCGAGGCCTTTATACCCTACCTAGCTTTTGGAGACTGAGTGGGCAGTTCAATCTCCATCGGTAGCCAATCAGAGATAGCTGGCCCATGCCTATCACTAATTATAGCAGCCGCCGATGAAGAGGCTGGCAAACAAGTGCTGCCATCTCTTGGTACCTAACCCTAACAAGATATGTCACTGTCTGAAATAATGTGGGTTCTACGGTCGATTTTCTTGAGTTTACGGGACGAAAAACCCGAGTTTTCGGGAGGAAAAACCCGTTTGCTTGTGCCAGAGATCGACTAACTCGGGAACCGGTCGAAGATAGGCTTAGAAAATGTTCCTCCAGTCAGCGACTAGACTAGAACCTAGGTCTAACTTCAAGCGGCCAAGCACAGAGGACGCAAGCGCCACTTCCACTGAGCTACACAGGCCTTCATTTTATTTTTCCTGTAATTATTTTAACAAAAATATCATTTTTGGGATAACTCCGACTTATAAACATAGGGTCTTTATTGCAACATACCCAATGACATACTTACTATTAAAAAAAAAAAAAAAAAAAAAAAAAAAAAAAAAAAAATCAGCTAACGCCTTTTTATTCCCGTATATACGGGAGTAGGCGAGGCCATTTAGCCCTATCTAACTTTTGGAGACTGAGTGGGCAATTCAATCTCCACTGGTACCCAATCAGAGACAGATGGCCCAAGGCTATCACTAATTAAGCGGTACGCAGTGAAGAGAGACGGCTCAAATGTGCCGCCATCTCGTGGTCTCTAACCCTAACACAATATATTTAATGTCTGAAAATAATGTGGGTTCTACGGTCGATTTTCTTGAGTTTACAGGACGAAAAACCCGAGTTTCCGGGAGGAAAAACCTGCTTGCCCGTGCCAGAGATCGACTAACTCGGGAACCGGTCGAAAAAAGGCTTAGAAAAATTTCCTCTAGTCGCCGACTAGACTCGAAACCAAGACTTCCTTCGTGCGGCCTAGCGCGGTGGTGTGCAAACGCCACATCCACTGAGGTACTTACTATTAAGCCATTTTTATTCAGAAATTTAATACAGATTTTTTATAAAATAAACCTGACTTGTTCTCAATTATAGCAGCATTCTTTGTTTGTTTTTAACAGTGCTTGGAACATACGTGGTACCTCTCTGTAGACATGCAGCTATACATTGGGTTTCTTATAATTCTCATTCCACTCCCGAGGTAAGTGTGCAACATGAAATATAAAATGAATTTGTGCACATTAAATTTAGTTCGCTATTTAGAAATAGCAAAAAGTATTTAAAGCAACTGTTTTAAGTGAAATTTAAACAATGAATAGTCATATTTATCTTGCTTTCTGAACTAAATTGTTCCATGACTGCTCTTACTTTGTTGAGTATATTTTAAGTCCATGACACCTCCAAAATTTAAAACGGCCATGATATCAAGGGATCTTTACTCCTAGTGAAAAAGAAAATCTTGATGAGTGTAAGTTAGAATTAGATGACGTATACACATGGAAGTATAGCGATTCCTTAGCATCGCCTCCTGTTTTCTCAACGATCTGTTACACATTGATATCAGACATTGATTAGACATGAATGCTCTTTTCTTTGGACAGATTTTGATGAATGTTGGAAATTAAAATCATTGTTAAAATGTTCAGTTTAGGTTGAAATAAGGAACCTTTTATACAGCATTTCACGATGTAGTATTACATTAAACTGGGCACCATTTTGAGTATGTTTTGTATTTGCTGCTTTCGGTCCAACGCTACAGAACTTCATTAATCACAATTTTGGTATTGGCTTTGCTGCAGTTGATTATCTCGTTTAGGTTGGTTATGTCCATTACATCTTTCCTTCTCAGGTCCTAATTATGAAAACTAAGCGAATCATTTCCCATACTTGTTTAAGGTATTAATTTGTAAATACTGTGCATATAATTGTATTCTGTGATCATAGACTAATGATAACTGACTGAATGATTGCTATTAAAAATATTTCACTTTAATCACTCTGTGATTTGCCTAAAATATTAAATGCGGGAGAATATAAAATGCGAAAATAAAACTAAAATACCAAACAAGTTTAGACTAGAATTTGCCTAAATGAATTTGTGTTTATTATTTGCTGATGTTTATTAGGCATACGCATGTAAATAGCAACTTCTCTCAGAAATGACGAAAGAAAAAGTTATAAAGGTATTAAGTTCCTAATAATCTATTATAAGTTATTAAGTTATTATAATTTAGTAAGTTATTAATAAGTTATTATATTTAATTAAGTTATTTACGTCATTATAAGTTATTTAGTTATAAATAAAGGTTATGTATGCTATCTCAATAACTTATGTTACTCGAGTTCCTAATATTGAAAGAAATTTATTTTATATATTTCAGATGGCCACTTGTGACGCTTTCAGTCAACTTTTTCGTTATGGTTATCTCCACGATCGTCACTTTCTACTTTAATTATATCTACAATCTTCCTCCACTTCCTCTCGCTGTTTATCCCGATCCTAAGTAAGAACCATCATGCTCTTTCAGCATCGATAATGAATAGTGGATATTTAGTTGAAATTAATATGGAAAATTCCCAAAATGTTGCATTGAAAATAACATTTATTTAATATTAATTTACTTTCAATTATTACCTTGACGATTTCAAATAACTTCGTTGCATTCTCTGTCTACAGGGATGGACACTATATAGGAACTTATATGTACTGCAAGCCTTACTCCCACATTGCCCCTGTCTGCATAGGGATAGCAACTGGATATTTTCTATACGCAAAACCCAAAGTGAGGTTCAATAAAGTAAGTGTGCATACATAAGTGTATATATACGTGTAAGTATGTATAAACCGTATTCATATTTCCTTTGTTATCTCTTTCTGCCTTTCTCCCTCTCATTTTTTTTTCTGCATCCACTGGTTTATCATGGAGTAGGAAATCTTTTAGGATTCGACTGCTTCTAAACTCTATAGTGATTCTCGAGAATATTCGAATAATGATTTGGTATTTGGTATATGGTATTTTCACAAACATGGAAACAAAGCAAACCAAACAAGAACAAACAAGCACTTCTGATTTGTCCATAAAAGAAAAAAAAAACGAAAATCTTCTCCTGTAACGAAACTTGACTTTCCAGAAAACAAAATGAAGAAAATCTCACCAAAAGTCACTTTCCTAATATTAAGGATCTTTGGGCAATACGGAATACCATTTGAGTGTAAAATGGTATTCCGTAAAGGCAGTAATTCCTCTCCAGCAGCTCTTCCGAAACTGTTTTCCGCGGCTCACAGTTTGGGAAGTTAGTTTTGTTGAGGGGGCCATGAAATAATGAAAACAAATTTAAAATGTTTTAAGACTAAGTAGATATTTTTATCTTAAAATAAACATATGTAATTTTTATTAAATTGTTGATATTTTTTATATTTCAATGGGAAAAAATCACAAATTGGTGTTGGCTCACAAATTTTGCTTCCTGCGTATTTCGGCGCTTAATGGATATTAGTAAACATGTGCTTATCAGGACGACTGCGCTGATAGCACAGATCACATACATCAGAACTATAAACGACAGGGATTCCCTTATTCACGTAATTCACTAATTGCATCTTGTTAGTCCGTGGTGTGCCGATGGGAGCCGTTAAAAATTTTAATTTTTCCAAAGGGGACCTTTACGTCCATAAGTTTGGGAAGCACTGCTCTACAGGATCTAAATTGTAATATTTTAAAGTGAAGCAGCAACAGTAATAGAAACTTTTTTTCCAGTAATCACTGCTGTGAATGAAGTATGTCGAACAAATTGATAATTTTTCTGAGTTCAAAACAAAACTCGATATAATATGGAATGTGACAGTGAAAGAAGAAATTGTATTAAACAAAAACCTTTTAAACACCGTTTTCGATTTCACTTCCTTCAATTCTAGTTTTGAAAATTGAATAAGGTTATTTATATCACTTTTTTCGTCATATGATTCTCGTTACCGAATAAAAATGGAAAAATAAAATATTTCCTCGCAAACTTTGATTAAAAATAAAGAAGAATTGTCTTCTTTATTTTTAATTATAGATTACATTATAATTTTAGTTTTCTGGAAATATGATAATTTACGGATCACTGATTTATTTATTTAATTTTATGATAATTGTTTAAGAAAGATTCCAGACCCTAGTATTTCCGCTCATTTACATTTATTGTGAAATTTTGCTTGTATTTTACACGAGTCTGCATATTTAGAAAATGCCGACGGGCAAATACTCTCAAGCATTTTCCCGTCGCATTTTCACTGCTATGCTTGGGCTTAATTTGAATCAAATCAAGTCGCGCATAGCAGAGAAAATCGAGACACTTCTTATTTTCATTTTATTTTAGTTATGAAACATCGAAATGGTTTATTTAAAAAAAGCTGAAGATGATTTTGAAGTGCTTTCATTCCCCCAGTGCGTTAAAGAGAATCAAACGTCAAAAAACGTTATATTCACTTAATATATAAACACGCGACAACGTGTTGAATTGACTCCACAAAATTAAAATAAAACATAATTTGAATGGTTTATTTCAGGTCGTGCAGTTGTTTTTGTGGTTTGCATGTGTAACGTTGGGATCTGTAGTGGTGTTTGGAATACAACCCTGGAACAGCGGCCATCTTCCTAGTGTTGTTGTATCTTCTCTGTATGTGTGTACGAGCAGAGTAGTGTGGGCACTTTGTGCAGCCTGGGTTGTCGTGGCTTGCGTCACAGGACACGGAGGTAAGCAATAAACAGAACTATAATGTTCATCTTAGCTCTAATTTAAACAGAAAAATATATCGATGTGGAATGGTACTTTCGGTTTATCGTATTTCACACATCTAAAATAAAATAAAAATTATATGACCTAATTAGATACTCAAATTAGTATTACTCGTGAAAGGATTCAGCGTTTCTGTATCAAAACAGAAATCAAAATTTCTGTTTTGACACAGAAGTAAATAAAAACTGTATTATTGTTATAATATAAATGATTTGAAATAAAATATAACTACTATTAGTTTTCAATAGGATACATAAGCCTATCTTATAAAAATGTATTTAACTTCTGACTGATAACAATGTTATAGTATAGCAGGATTAATGCATGATTTGAATCTGCTCGTCTCACATATGCTTGTGCTATTTGCTATTGTTTTGACATTTTGTAGAATGGAGATGTTTAGTACATTTGATTTGGCTACCGGTGAGCCCGCAGTGTGTGGGTTCAACTTTGATATTTAATGTAGCTACCGGTTGTTGGCTGGTAGAAGGCCAGTTTCGTACTAGAATAATACACATATTGCCACTAAATTAGAAACTTTTATTTCACGAATAGACATGCGACTGCCAATGCCGATCCTCTTCAATTTCCTGCGTATATTTCGGTAAGATATTGGTCGGGAAAAATCATCATTAAATGGCTTCGGTCAATTTGTCCGCCCCCCCCCCCCATTGTGATCAACACTATTGACGATTACTGACCAGCAACATTTTTAATTAGTCGCCTAGAACATGAGGTGACGCACGTGACCAAGTATTTTGCATATGTACGCTGTGACGTTTGCGTATATCTACATGCAGGTGTCTAATTCAGTGGCCGGTATGTACTCGTATATCTAGAATGTGGTGACTTGAACCTGCTTGCGGTTCTAGGATCTTGTTTATTTTAGCCGTTGGCGTTCGAGAAGGCGATCAGTAGTGATTTGGATGTTGTTGGGTTTCTATCCATTGTTAAGTGACATCAGCTCATTTCGAATCGCGAGAAAACGGGTCACGCGCTAGTACTGAACAAATAAAAGGCAAAAGACTGCGCCAAGCGAATTGTGTTTGAAGGAGAGCCGAGTTATTTATAGTAATAAAATTCAACTAAAATAAGCAGCGTAAATTATCATTTATGAATTCTAGTATTCCTTGTTTATTTTGGCAGGAATCATAAACGATTTTCTCAGTTGGAAAGCATTCATACCTATTAGTAGGATGTCACTTGTACTTTACCTGATCCACCCTCTCATTCAGATGGCTTCCGCAGCTTACAGTCGAGAAAGAATTTATTTTCATCACTTTATGATGGTAAAATTTTTATTTCCATTTTAAATTGATATTTTTTATTTTAAAATTCTATTTTGCATTTCATTTTATTTACGTATTCACCAAAAGCGATAGAAACCAGTATAGAAATATTTTTCTTCTTCTGTCTCTCTCAAATACGAAAATTGCGTGCTCTGCAGACTAGGCCATAAAGTCTAAGCATGATACTTGTATTATCACTTACACATACACATGTTTCTGCAAAATTATAACCAACCAGAAATAATTAACCTTTCGTTATGATTTCCGGTTTGTTATATAATATATATAAAATATAAAAATAAAAACTAGAAGGATTTCTGACGTTCATGTCCTTATAAGGACTGGCTTGAAGGGGCGAAGCAAGAATGCTTTTCATCTTCCCCGTTATCTGTAGAGGACAGCGTAGGGATAAGGTGTTATTGAGCTATTAAAGCTCTGATCATGGCAGGAGGATAACAGGAATAGCCGAGCCTCAGTTAGGACTTCATTGGCTACAGCATTGCCATATTTAAAGGTAAAGCCGTCTCTAAAAATTCGGACGATCCCTAGGCCACTCAATCGTAGGCGAAAGACCGTTCATCTCAGCGTTGGCCTTCCACCCACACGCCACCACCGAGCAGAACCGCTCATATTCCGAAGAAAAGCATTCACCGACAAAGCCCCTCAACAGGCCGTGTCGGAGAACACTCTCCCCGGAGACTCACATTTCTCCCTTAAGGCAAAAACCTTAAGAGAGCGAACTCAAAACTCTCGAATCTCAGCGCTCCAGGGGGGTAACAGCAACAGCCGAACCTCAGTTAAACTTCATTGGTACAGCATTGCCATCCATTACCCTCCAAAGTTATTAATCACTTCATCTCACGCTCAATCCCATCTCACGTTCATGTCCTTATCCTTATAAGGACTGGCTTAAAGGGGCGAAGCAAGAATGCTTTTCATATTCCCTGTTATCTGTAGAGGACAGTGTAGGGATAAGATGTTATTGAGCAATTATTGAGCAATTAAAGCTCTGATCATGGCAGGAGGGTAACAGCAATAGCCGAGCCTCAGTTAGACCTTCATTGGCTACAGCATTGCCATCCATTACCTCCAAGGGATTGAATTGGATTGAATGAATCAATCACCGTATCTCACGGTCGATTGTTCAACTTCCGCAATCCAAACAACCGAATACCTCACGTTCAGGTTAAAACTGTTGTCCAATTTCTAGGAAAATTATGTTCAATAAATTTTGGTGTATTAATGGACGTAAATACATCATTTTAATTAACATGATTAGTACTAGATAAATTGTATTATCATTAACTTTATTTAGAATTTCTCTTCATTCTTCATGGTATTCATGAAATGAATGGATACGTACATCTACGATTCTCAATAAATTATATTTATGGACTTCAATTATTTAAATAAAAAATATTATTGACGTAGAATAAAAAGCTGTTGAGTTTAAAAATATTTTTGTCTTTTCTATCTAAGTGAATATTCGCATTAATTTGTTTTTTGTTTGGTTTATAATTTGAAACTTATAATAGAGTTTAATTTTTTTTTTTTTATCCAAATAGTTCACTCATCATTTTGGTTACCTTGCAATGGCCATTGGCCTCGCATACCTTGCAAACATTGCATTTGAGTCACCGTTCCTATCCCTGGAAAAGCTTTTGACATCACAGAGAAGAGGAAGGAAGTTCCAGTCAACAAATCAGAGCAAAAGTGGAGCGAAAGAGATAGGGTTCAATAACTTAACCAACGGAAAAACACCGAATTGTGATAATGAATTTAATTGTAAATTGTGAAAACATATTTGTGTTCTGTGATTCTACATGTTGTTTTATCTGCATACAATGGAATTTCTTCCAGTAGAAATCCAGTGGCAGGAGTTGCAAAGAATTTGGAGCTCAGGTCTGCACTTGCAGCATGAGCAAGGACGATTTCCGAGGTCAAACTGATAATCAACCAGATGAAGACGTCTAAGTGTAGGAAGTGCATTTTTATGGATGAAATTTTGTATTCTATTTAAGCGAATGACGTAATGTGTAATAACCTGTTGAGAGTGTGACAGAACCTTGAGGCTAAATATAAATTTTTCATATTATGTTTCAGATAAAACCTTGAATATCATGACTGCAAAACATTCCAGCAACCACTTTTTCTCATATATAATAAAATTTTTCTGTAATAAATTTCATAACAGCGAAATTGACATAATAATGACTCATACAATTAATATGAGTGATATTTTTAGACTATTCGCCATTTTTAGACTAAAATTTAGACTACTAGATTACATCTAAATTACTAAATAATCTTGTTGCAACTATAAGGACAAGGTATACTTGTAGGCACTTCTTATGTGGTGGAGGTTACTGCCTAAGGCCGGATTAGCAGCGCAGGTGGATAAAGTTCTTCGTGAGTGTGACTTATTAAAGCGGTGTAATGTTATTGCATTGTCCATGCGTCTGCCAATTTCACCTCACCGTAGACAGCCATCATGAAAATTCTAACAAAGGAAAAAACTGACACACGAAAGCTGGTAATCTCCCAAATCTTTCTAGATATTCACATCATAAATGAATATGATTACGAGTGTGGTCTGAAACGTTCTCGGCCTAACAATGAAAAATCGAATTTATAATTTCAAAATTATTTATTTTTATTTTTCAACATAATCTCCCTTAAGACTAACACATTTATTTCAGCGCCATTACCCAGTTCCTATAGTGGTTCTCATTAAGATTTGCAAAATACACTTCTACAGTTGCAATCACCTCTTGATCGAAGAAAAACGCTGACCAGAGAGGAAGAATTTTAGTTTTGGGAAGAGATAAAAGTTAGAGGGAGCCAAATCTGGGGAACGAGGTGGATGTTCCAACAATTCATAGTGCAGATCCTTTAATTTTCCCATTGCCAAAACACTTTTGTGGGGACGTGCATTTTACTGATGAAAGATGATTTTTTGTTCTGCAAACCGGGTCTTTTCTCACGAATGTTTTAGTCTAGTCTGGTTAAAAGATCGGAATAATATTCCCCGGCTATTGCTTTATCCTTTTCAAGATAATTAATAAACAAAATGCCTTTAGCATCCCAAAACACCGATGCCATGACCTTTCCTGCTGATGGAACCGACATTGTCTTCTTTGGCGCCGAACAACCGGCTTCTGTCCATTGTTTTGACTGCTCGTCCATGGTAAAACATCGACGCACAAAATCAGTTTTATTCTTGTTAAAACTCTCCAAGCACTGTTCAGAGATTTTCATACGAGTGCGTTTTTGATCTGCTGTGAGCAACCACCTTGCGCAAAGCTTTTTCAAATGCAATTCTTCATGCAAAATATATCCTACACGTTCTTTTGAAATGGCTATAGTCTCCGCAATTTCACGCACTTTGACTCACGTGTAAACTATGCAGCCCATTTCTTAATTGTCGAAAACGAAGGAGAAGAGGGCCCATAAACTTTTATGAACTTCGAATATTCTTTTGGTGTTAAACATTCTTTTTCAAAGAATTTTATAACCGCACGATACCGAATTGGATCCATTTCAAGGGATACAGATGAGACCTTTGCTTCAGACAGCTGTATAAAACAAACTACTTGATAGAATGTCTTGCAATTTCACATGGATGCTTATGACAGATGTACCAACTTAGAAAAAAAATCTTGCCGATAATTTTGCCATCTATAGTCGAGGCCGAGAACGTATGAGACCACCCACGTATGGTCCCAAGCCTACCAATAATTTGCAAATTAACATTAATATTCTTCTTCAGTCGGCCAAATGAAATATATCCTAACAAGCATCTGCTTAACACGCGAAAATTAACCTACCAAATCTTCTTAGACCTTCTCTTGATAAATGTATATGCTTATCGTCCCTAACCAACAAATAGTTTGTAAATAGCACATATTCATCTTTAGTCTGCTACATGAAATTTATCTACCAAAATCTACTTTAAGCTTCCTTAATTACTGCTCATCTGTTATTCATCAATAACATACATTGACATCCGTTTTACTTCATAGATGCCATTTGTTCATACGCTCGCTCGTATTCTATACTTCATTTCAAAATCTTGATTCAAACCTCTTTATCTCGTTCAAATCATATGAAGTTCAGGACCATTCTAAACTATGCGAATTCCTTTCGTCAAATGTTTATTTCTTCCAACTTAACTAAATAATGATGTCATCTTCCTCCGAGATTATAATATTAACTCCAACATTTACACAGCCAGCCTTTACAAGTGTGCGTGTTGCTTGTGAAAATTAAGTTACAACCAACTTTTTATGACGATGTTATTGACCAGTTCATAAAGAAGAACCGTAGGTTAGAATTTGTATTCAAGTAGCTAAATTGAAAACGATAGAATATCATTTGTAAAATAAGTGTTGCATTTGTATGATTAAATGTACATAAATTTATAAATATATAGTTTTAAATAGCAAGTAATTCATTATTCCGCTAATCAGACTTCAATCATACCTCTCACTCCTTGAATGATAACAAGATCGAGCGTGAATTTCAAGACCAGCATTCGCCCCTGATATATATATACCTGATTATATACCCATATATATATATGGGTATATAATTCGTCAGCTATATGCCGGTCCCCGAGCCCGGATAATGAGGGGGGTTAGGAAAAGCAGTGGTGAACTACCCTGTAAAAACAATCTCACCACCAAACAAACACTTTATGGCAAGAACTCAACATGCTTAAATTATGGATATCAGCAGTGAATTCTTCAGGCTGGATGGTAGCCTACAAGCGACTGGGGAAGAGCAAGAGCTTGTGTCTAGTAGTCAGGGAGAATATGATGCAATTGGGTTAAATCTTACAGGAAGCCTAACAGTTGATGGTGCCCATGATGAAAGAAAGAGCGTATGATGCACAAAAACTTTACCAAATTGGACCATGGAACGTTAGAGGAATGTCTTTTGAAAAATTAGAAATTGTGACACATGTGATAAGCTGACCGAACATAGATATCCTGGGCGTTAGTGAATTACACTGCATAGGAACTGGTCAGCTTTCAGTCTGACGAATTTATAGTCTACTTTTCTGGAAGGGATAGTTAGAAGAAGGGAAGTTGCCTTCATTGTAAACAAGCAGGTGGTTAGATGTGTTGAGAAACACGAGCACATAGTGATCGCCTAATATCCATCAGAATTCGTGGCAAACCACTCAACATCCCCCTACTACAAGTTTACACACCAACTTCAGATGCAAGTGAAGTTGAATAAGAACAATTCTACGTTGAACTTCAAAATGCTCTAAACCAAATACAAAAGAAGGACCTACTGTTCATCATGAGCGATTTCAACGCAAACGTAGGTGAAGGAGAAGATGCAAGGATTGAGTAGACAGGTTTGAGTAAGCGAAAGGAATGAAGATGTTGATCGTTTCGTGCAATTCTGCCAGGAAAATCACTTCAGCATTGTGAACACATGGCTTATCCAACCTAAATGACGTTTTTGCGCACATGGACCTCACCAAATGGACAACATCGGAACCAGATTGATTTCATTTTATGCCAACAGAGTCAGAAAAGCTCCATCGCCTCCGAAGACACTATCTGGTGCTGATTGCAGCACAGGTCATCAACAATTAATGGCCAGAATGAAGCTCAAACTGTCAACAAAAGAAAGACATTACCAGAAAAAGTTCAGTGTCAACAACATAACATCAACGTATGCTATGGAAGTGAAGCACAGGCCAGCCTTACTCAAACTTGATGGAAAAGACACAGAGGAACAAAGGCGTGAGATTAGAGTTACTATCATCGAAATTGCTGAGAAACATGTGCTATACCAAAAGCCAAAGAATAAAAACAAATGGCTATCTGACTACACCATCAAAATGTGACTGATCATCAAAGAGTGACCAAAGCCCGGAAAGAAAAGGGTGACGTCCAAAAGTTAACGCAGCTTTTCAACTTGTGGCCAGGAAAGACAAGGAAAGACAGATAAACGAACAATGAAGATGGTGATCTCGTGCAATTATGTAAGGAAAATCACTTCAGCATTGTGAACATCTAGAAGAAGCTAAGAGAAAGAGACATACCAGAGCCCTGTTTGCTGAAGTGAAGATGAAGCGATCCAGTTTCTTTGTACGACAAGGAATAGTCAGGGACAACAATGGAAATGAATTGAGCGACCAGAAAAAATCAAGAACAATGGAAAGAATACAGAGAAGACTTATGTGCCAACCAGAGTGAAACGAAGGACAAAGAAGGCAACGAAAATGGCCTTATGGACAGATAACCAAACATCTTGGAGGGAAAAGTAGCTTGGGCCATGACAAAAATGCCAAACAAGAAAGTCACAGATTGAGAGGATACTTGAAGAACTCCTAAAACCAGTACTAGTCAACATTATTACAACTTTGTGCCAAGCGATATGGTCCACTTGCAAAGGGCCTAAGTATCTTACCCTAGCTGGGCAAGATCAATATTCATCCCATTACCAAAGAAATGTGATGCCAGAGATTGCTCCAATTATCGCACAATAGTACTGATTTCTTATGAAAGCAAGATCCTACTGAAGATTACTCAATAGCGGCTACAGCAGATCATCAATCAGGAGCTACCTGATGTCCAAGTTAGTTTCAGGAAAGGAAGAGGCACTAGAGATCACTTCGCCAACATCAGATGGATTAAAAACCATAAAGACTGCTACCCGATGTGCACAATAATCTCATATAAAAACCACCACATCACCTTTATCAAAATTCTTAGTAAAACTACTTCAACCTTTACTAACCAAATCAAACTCAATGATAAAAAAAAAAATACAGAAAATAACAATCCTAACTATCCCACAAAGACGTTTTCACTTCATTGGACCCAACATCGCTATACACCAATGTTGACGTCTCCAGAAAACTAGACACCTTACATACATTACTCACAGAAGACCGCACTCTGAGATAACGTACGAAAATTTCACCCAGCGATATCATAAACCTGATAAAACTAATAATTTCAGCAAACGTTTTAAATTTAACAATAACATTTTACATTTAAATTCAACAATAACATTTTACATTTAAATTTAACAATAACATCCAAATTTTCGGGCTTCCAATGGGCCAAATATTAGAGGACAGTTAGACAAATTGTTTCTAGCACATATGGAATCACATCTACCTCCCCCCCCCCCGACATCACTCTTTAAGGGAGGATAGGTGGATGATGCTCTGTGTATTGGAAAACCGACATGCATTATCACAGCATCCCTTAACGATCTCAGCAATAGACTATAGAGTAAACAACAGACTATTAGAGCAAACAAAACGATAGCCACAAAAATATTCCACAAACTTACACATATCGGAAATTACCTTCATTGTAACTCATAACATCCTTATGCTATCAAAAATTCAGTCATTATAGCACAATTTATAATTATCTTAACATGGAAATAACACAGATTTTTAGAAACCAAAATTACCCAACACAGCTAATAAAGAACACCAACCAAACAGCGAAAAACAAAACAGTTCAATAACAAAAGAAAACTTCCCAACACAAAATACTATTAAACTGTCATATATCTAGAACCCATACAAAGCCTAAAAACTCATTTGTAAACACACTGCCTATAAATTAGTGTTCACCACTAACCAAACATTGGCAACACTCCTAAAACCTACTAAATCTCACACATACAAAGAAGTAACAGAACACCACAACGTAGTATACACATTTCCTTGAGAACACAACTGTAATGTCACCTACCCAGATTCCAGATCGGATCTTTATGGGGAAGACTACAGGAACACTTTCGTGACTGCAATATACCAATTCCAGAACATTTAAGCAATAGGAAATGTAAAATACTAAAAGAGTAACAAAAAACAAATCACAGAGAAAACAGAAAAACGAAACTATTCTAAGGATATCGGAAAGAATAGCCATAAAATGTAACAAAAACTCCATAAACCTTCTAACTCTTCCAACTCTCTGAAGTTATATGAACCCCTATATAACTTCAGAGAGTTGGAAGCTCCCCAATATGAAAATTAGGTCAAGATTCCGACCAATGGAAAACAACAGATAAACCCAACACAAAAACACTAACCCGACATGACATAGCTTCCACGTTTCCACGAGCTCCGAAGACGACACCCGGTTACTCCCACCCCTTAATCTTGATTCTTAATATTCTATCCTTCTCCTTTTCCCGAAAAATATTCTTTCTCCTTTTCCCAATGAATTTATAGTCCATCCTTGGAAACTCAGTTTTCAATTCACATACCTCTGTTTGTTCGCATTTCTAGCTCAGATATTTCCATCTCGACATCTCCGCTCCCCCTTAAATTCCCTTAAATCACTACAACATTGCCAACATATGCCTTTTGAGGAAGTAGCTGCAAACAAATTTCTAAACATTTCTTATTATATTTAAATATGACGTAAATAGAACGCTTGTTTATTTTAATGTTTTTCTACTTTACGTACTTGTCCAGTAACCTTCAGAGACTCACAGAGCATATTTTTTTTTTTGCTTGAAAGCATTTAATACTTATGAGTAGGATGTCGTTTGTACTCTACTTAGTTCATCTTCTCATTAAATTTGCATCCACAGCTTTCAGTGAAGAAAGAATTTATCTTCATCGCTTAATGCTGGTAAGTTCTCATTTGGATGTATGTAGAAAGTGATATCTTAATGTTAAAACTGCAATTTGCTTTTCTTTTATATTTATTTTTTCAAGTAAAATAGTCAGAAGCAAATACCTGAATATTTCTTCTTCTTCTTTAGCTCTCAAATATGAACGAGGAAAAAAAATAGAAAAAAAAACAGTAAGTAAATGCAAAGTAACATTCTCTGACTCGATGTGCAGTCATATAATAAATGGAACTTCGTTGCATATTTCTACAAGTAACAATTTCCATTTTGCTAAACAAGATATTATCACATATACACACCTGTGAGTCTAATCTGCTCTATAATATAAAATGATAAGACGTTTTTTGTAACGATTTTGTGTCACGTTTTTTGTCAAGTTATTTGAAACGTTTTGAAACTTAGGGGCTACCCTGAGTGCGGAGTCTTCAAAATTCAAGTCATCAGAATTCAAGGAGAGCCGGCCTACCAGTCCGGAACTCGAGCGGTTGGGCGCCAGGGGGACTCCGCCCCTAGTACGATATAAAATCAAAACTCAACTTCTTTGCATGAAAACAAAACAAAAAAACAAAACTTGATTCCTTTTGCACGGTGCCTATTATTTATTTTCTTGGAAAATGATATTCGATACAGTTTGATGTAAGAAAGAAATAATTTAATTTCTTAACATAGTTTATAGACTAGAAAAATTATAACGTTACTAATATAATATGGAAATTGTATTTTGAATTTTTTTTCCAGTCTTTTGTTTAAGTAATTTTGAGACGAACGAATCTGTTTACGACAATTCTTGATACACTATAATTACGATCTTTAATTATTTAAATTAAAGATATATCTGCCGCACATGTATATTAAACTGTTGTTAGAGTTTATTTTTATCTATTAAATTTTTTATCTCAAACTGACTATTTTTTTAAAATAGTTCATTCATCATTTTGGATACCTTGCGATGTCCTTTAGTCTCGCTTACCTTGGAAACATTGCCAAAGTTAGAAAATTGGAAAATAAACCAGAGTGCTTCTACTCTGACGTGAAAGAGATGGGAACAATAAACAACGGAAAGACACACCGGATTGTGATAATGAATTTAACTCTGAACTGTGCAATATTTTTCTTTTGTGATTACTTTATATTGTTCTATGCAGGTATTAATCGAACAGCTGGAATTACTGTCTATTTTGATTTCATGCCTGCACTTGCAGTACGAGCAAGGTCGATCTTCGATGTCAAACTGATAATCAATAAGAGGACTACCCTTTAGGAAATGTATTTATCCAAATAGCATATATGTAACCCATTGAGTAACAACAGTCTTGAGGATAAATTTCCTTTTTACATGTAATGTTTCAGATGCAGTCTAGCATATTATTTTCAAACTATTTCAGAAACTTTGTTCTCAGGTTCCTGTAAATTATTTATTTTTATTTGATAGCAGTGTATTAAAACCTTTATACTACACTGCGCAATGTGGAGTTTGAATATTTTTTTATAATATAATGATGTTTTTGAAACATAATATGAGTATCTTCAGACTTATATATAATGAAGTCAGACCTCACATCGATCTTGTATTAAATACCGTACTAACTTAACCCAATGGTATCGTTTGGAGACTGGGTTCATTAAATTATCGAATATTCTTACTGCCACTATTGGGAAGGATATACTTGTAGAGAATACGTGTGACTGTGTGATTTCCTTTCTTTAAATGTTGGTTTACTCTAACTTAAAATAAATATTGATATTATCCTCCTCGGAAGTTTGTAATAGCAAGTCTAGTTGGCTTTCTTTTTTCCACATCTACATAAATTCGATATCTATAAACGCAAAGCCATTGTAACTCCCACAGTAGCATAAATCTGACTATTATCCAAGCTCATCTCCTTGATCTCTTTCTCACCATCGATTCTTACTAAAGCATTAAGGCATGACTTAGTGCTTTAGTAAAAACTTTCGTTTTTTTGTCAGCTAGTGGCTATCTTGATAATCTTAATAACTCTTCTACCACAGTTTTAAGATTATACCTTTACTAAACTCTGATTTTCCAGAAAGAAATGAAAAAGATCTTGTCCAATTTGAACAACAAAAGGTGTTTTTCTGCATAGCATTTCTCTGATTGATTCTGGTTATGTATTGTTTCAGAATTAACATCTATTTTCGCCTTTTTATACTTTCCTATTCTACTACTATTCACTTGCAGTTCAAAATTAGACAGTACTGTGCATAATCCTAAAAAGGATGACAAATGTTTACCATCGTATTTTCGTCAAGTTGCAATCTTCCAGTTGCATGTATAAATCCACATCTATGCCAATTTATAGCGCATTTTGTAAACAATCACCACTATGGATTCAGAACTCTCGGCAGATCTTTTAGATCAGCTCGTTACGCTTGATACATTTAAGATATTTTTTGTGAGATTAAACAATTAAGGTCATTAATACTATAATATATACTATGTCTAATAATTGTATTCTTTCTTTGGCCAGTTTGATTGTTTGTTGTGTGAAAAGCCCAAGTTTCTGGGAAGATAAACCCTATCATATCTGTAGAAGACTGGCTAACGACTTTCACTTCGAGAGCTGCTATCCTATAAAACTAATCCCTCCCTTCATAAGGATTAGTTTTCAGCACCAAATAACTGTGTAAGAAGATATCACGGGGATCCATTCTTTTGCTTAATTATTCAATTTATGCATTTGTTGCTTTCCTTATTGGACTTCAAAGAAACAAATGACGGATGACATTACTGTGTAACGTTATTTCCCTTTTAAAAATTATGTTCTACAAAAATCAACCAACCTTTTGATACTTGGTTTTGTATTTACTTGATATGCTTAAAATTTCGAGAAACATACTAATGAATATTTTGGTTAATAAGATATGGTGTAAATGAGTTCTGTAAATTTACACAGAATTAAAGAATAAGGAAGTAGTTGACCCATACAATAAGTGTGGGTCAACTACTTCCTAATTAAAGTGAAAATTGTTTTAATTCTAACCAAACCTTCTTAACTTCAAAATCAAATAATAAAAAAATTCTATTGGGTGTTCTTTGAGAAATGCAGAATAATTGAATTTCCCAGTTCTAAACTGTGGGTATTTTAAACTTTTATATTTCAAACTGTACAAAGCAAAACGTTTATGAGAAACACTGAATGAAATTTTGGGCTGTACTTGGGTTTTAGTTTCAATACTTCATAAATATGATATATTAATAGAAAACTTTCCTAGTGAAGAATATTACATCGTTCTACCAAAAAGATATAAGATAACAATGGGAGTATTAATACGAAGATTAATCAATTTTTTTTTGGTATTCCGAAAAAGAAGAACTTTACATGACATCGTTAATATTAATACTAATCTCATGTAGCATTCTCAAAAAGAAAATCTCCAAGTAACTGACATAGAAATAATAATATACAAAAAAGAAAATAATAATATAATTAATAATTAATGCAGCATTTTGTATTGGTATCAACGAAGCTGCCTAGCATCTAATTAATGCTTATATTTTAAGGAGAAAAAAGGTAAGGACAGAAACTGTAAAAACGAAATTTCGAATTGTGGAAAACAAACTGCGAAGATTTAAATATTTTAATAAGCAAAAATATTCTTGGCAAAGAATCTTTAACGGCTAGCCAAATAGCTCACTTCACTCTTAATTACGTTACAGGAAGTGGATGTAGTGCTGCCATCTATTGAACAAGTCAAGAAAGTTTCCATAAAATTAATTGTATTAAATTTCGATCACTGAACTTTAAATCTAATTATTAAAATAAAATTAAAATGGACAAATACAGAATTTAAAAAGTACTGATTATTTTTATAAACCACAAATAACCACCAAATATATCATATTTGGTGCTTATTTGCCTTGTGTACCTCGGGGGGGGGGGTACAAAAATCCAGTAGACCCACAACTTACCCTGCTTAGTACTGTGCCTAGTAAAATGACTAACAGAGATTCCAGACTGCTGCTTTTCTCGCACTGAGCTGCAATAAATACAGAAATAAGCAACGGAGTATTTTGTTATCACATTGACCACATGAGTCAATTATAATACCCATAATAAATGTTTCAGTAGGGCCCATTAGTGTATTTCTGAGAGCATGTGGACATATCAATTTTGTACTTTTCTTCAAATATATTTGTTTGAATTTGAATTGAATTTTTCAACATTAACAAATACACTGCAGTGCAACATAGCACAATACAAGATGAGATAAATACAATTACAATAAATAATATAGAAGGCCTTATTAATATCCAGTATAAATAAGGCAAAATACAAAAAAAATACAATATAGGTGATTTAGGATTTACAATACAGGATGATAAAATACATATGGTAGGATTTACAAGCATAAATATAAGTACATAAGGTAAGCAAGGGCAATTGCCATACTGGTTACTAGAAGAATATACACTTTTATTTCATTTTATGTGCTTAAAATATATATCAATGTTATATAATTTCACAATGTTGTTCTTCAATCTTTTTATTTTATATGCACTCTGAAGAAACTGACTTTATATCGTCAGGTAATTTGCTGTCTTATAGCTTTTAGCGACTGTTGGAAGGATTTGTGGAACATTATTATTATTATTATTATTATTATTATTATTATTATTATTATTATTATTATTATTATGAAAAGAGAGCTCAAGGAGTCAGAGACTCATCGAGGGAGGCCACACGTTACACACACACCATCTATCATACTTATTGTTGAATTCATTCACACTGTTTGCACTCACAATATCCAATGGCAATCCATTCCAATCAGGCACCACCCTCTGAAAGAAAAATGTAGCCCTCATCCGCTTCTTAGCGGCCTTCATTCTCAGCTTCCAAAGATGCCCTCTCGTAATTTCCACACCTTTCATAAATTGAAAAATTCCATCAATCGATATTCTGTACTACCCTTTCAGAAGTTTGTAAGTCTCAATCATATCTCCTCTCTTTCTCCTGTTTGTTATCTACAAATAAAAAGTGTCTGCAGTCTACAAATACTTAGTCTGTCTTCATCATTAGTATTCCGCAATCCTGATATAACTTAACATTCTTCTTTGTACTCTTTCCAATATATCAGAATCACAACGAAAACAAGAAAATTAGACCTGCGCACAATAGTCCAAGTGAGGTCTTATCAAGGCCTTGCAAAGAGGCAAAATAACATCCTTATATTTACATGAGAACGTTCGTTTCAGCATTGAAATTATCTTTTGAGTTGAATTTGAAATCTTTGACACATGACCCCTGAACTTCAACTTCCTATCTACTAACGCTCCAAGATTCCTGGCCTCATCAGTTTCTTCTAGCCTAATCCCACCAATATAACACGACATTGGATATGTAATGATGCCGAAGTGAATGACTTTACATTTACTGACATCGAACTGACACCATTTACTCATGCCCACAATTCAGGCCTAATAAAATCATTCTGCAAGTACTGCATATCAGCAGCATTCCTGATTACCCTACCTATCTTTGCATCATCAGCAAATCGCTGTATGTCGCTTGTCAAATCCTTCCCAATATCATTAATGTACAGATTGAATAACAGTGGAACAAGCACTGATCCTTGTGGTACACCACTTGTTCCCTTAAACTTGCAGACTCAGATCCCCTGTATACCACTGTTTGATATCTATCAGTCAGCTATCCTCTTATCCATGCTAATATTCTATAACCCAAACCCATTTTCTCCAATTTATTGCAACAGTCTGCCATGCTGTATTCTGTCAAAATCCAAAAGTATCATGGTGTATCCATTCCCCTTGTCTAGTTCAATGGCCTTCCCGCTGTGCATCTACATTTAGCAGTCAGAATCACTCAGTTCTTCAGAATGAGATTGAATTAACTCTTGGACGTTATCATTTAAGGGGAGAAAGAAATGAAGGACGTACGAATTGGTCGCCAACCAACACCTGAAATCACGTGCTTTATAGATAATTTTTCCAACTGTTATATAGGCAAAATAGTTACCACTTTAAAAACTACAATGACCATAAAAGAGAAGTTAATTTTCCGACATGTAATAATAAACAACTCATCCAGAAGACGGATTGATTACCCCATTATCAGCCTGGATTCCCCTTTTTGTGACATGCGAAGAAGTGTCAAAGGGTTTCGAATTTGTGGGCGCACTATAGCAGACGAAATAAATTTTGGCGGTAAAAATTTGGAACATAGTGTACATGGAAATAGTGTAGTATGCCATTAAAAATAACTTTGTAAAATGTTTTAAATCGGTAACTAAATTATTTCATTCTGGTGAGTGATTTTTTGAAATAGTCATAAAAATGCACAGATAGAAAATTTTTAAAATCTGTAACATTTATTTTTAAGATGTATATAGGCAATCAAATTTTAGAGGCGCACTAATCGAATTTGGGTATTGAAAAAAATGACCCACTAATCGAACCACTGATCGGCGGCGCATTAATCGAGGGATTACTGTATTAAAAATTTTGATTTGAGTTTAATTTTGGTAAATTTTAAAAGTAAGAAATTAATAACCTTTTGTAATAAGAATAAGTGGAATGTGAATTAATTTTTATGGATCAATTATTTAATATCAATTTCACCCACAGAAAAAACGTCAAATACAGATGCGCTCAAAATTGTGAACGCTTTTTTAAATAAAGTCGTGAGGTCTTTCTCCAGCCCAAACCTCAACAACGTGAAATATTTGGGACATAGTTATCAGTAATTGTATTTCTTACTGACTTTTAAATATATTTAGACATGCATATGTATTAAATCCTAAGAGTATTATTTTTCATCTGGCTTTCTTTGGTGACATGAAAAAAAGATATCATTCTCCACGTGGTCTATATTATTGATGTCTCATTGCTCTTATATTACACTAATGGTGAGTTAAGAAACTTGCAACCAGAATACCAGGAATTGACCAACTTTTCATCTTACCTGCAATCCTGATTCTTGTCTTAAGCTTTTCAAGAATCATTGAGGTTCTTTAACTCTGGCCTTCACAACTGCTACCGTATCGTGGATAAGATGGTTAGCCCTATGGATCCCCCATAGGGCTAACCATCTTATGTCTGTAGATGCGTGTATTCACGGGGCCGGTTTGTCTGCTCTGGGAGACTACAAATCCGAGTTTCCGAGTGAAACTCCCCCTACCTCCATATGCTAACTCACCTTAATCGATCGAGACCAGATAAAGGTTCCTCACGTCACTGACAGGAATTAAACCTAGGTCTTTCCGACCAAAAGGCTTCGTCTATACCGAATGAGCTACGGAGGCTCGCAAGCCTGATTCTAAAAAAAGCAAAACTAAAGTGAAGAATCTTTTTGATTTTTTACCTTCACATAACCTCTTCATCAGTAACGAAATCTTCCTTTGTTCTCCTCTCTCTCTCTCCCTACATCAGCCGAAGCTTCTTCTTAACATTTGTATTGGATCACAGTTTATATAAGCAAATATTATTTTTTTATACCACCCAGGACAGAAATTTTAATGCATTGGTACCGTGATGTAGCCCAGAAGATATATATATATATATATATATATATATATATATATATATATATATATATATATATATATATATATATATAGATAGATAGATAGATAGATACATATACATGTGTGTGTGTGTGTGTGTGTGTGTGTGTGTGTGTGTGTGTGTGTGTGTGTGTGTGTGTGTGTGTGTGTGTGTATTGAGTTTTATTTATCTTTTACATAATTCAAAAACCCTTCTCCAAAGACCAAACATGAAACGTTTTGAGCCATTTCAGAACTCCAATAAGCAGAAGTAGTCTCATATTGGACAATGAAATTCATTTCTCTACAGATCTTTACAGAATCCATGGTCATGAAGGGGGGGGGGGAATTCGAACCAGGAGGCAGCTGACTGCGGAGCGGAACACTAATAGCTCTTCATACAGGAAGAAAAGGGTAATAATTAACAATTGTCAAAAAAAAGGTTATATTGTACAGATGGACAACACGAGAGAAGCGTCTAAGAGCCAGGTGTGGGAGTGACCAGAGGTTAGTGTTTTCGAGCCCTATTGTTCAGTATAGTCATAAATGCTTTTAGCTCAAATATTTAGAGTAACATTGCTCAAATTGCTCATTTTCTCGTAGATGGCAGATGTCTGTTTGAATGATCGAAGTAATTTATAAGATGAACATGAAATATTGGAAGAGTTAACACGAAAGTTTGGTTTTCAAATTTATTATGGACGAATGCCCGTATATTCGATTCAGTAAGAAGATAATATTAGATGGATAACTAAACTGAAGTGCCAGTCTTCAGAAGGTGGTGTGAATCTGCATAACATACGTTTAGGTATTTTGGTTGTTTGATAGGGATTTTAAGTTCAGTAATTACTTTAAAAAGGTATTCTTCAAAGTACAACAGAATGTAGGTTTAATTAAATGAAACAATTAGACTTTCTTTCTTAATTAAAATCTCGCTTATATAAGAAAGCAGATTATCAAAGTAGGAAGGCAGTTAAAAAAATTTATGAAGCAGAAATATCGTAAGTGAAGATCTGTTGTCTAAATGCACAATTTACAATGAGATTCATGAAGGCGAGAAAAAAAGGAAACTGTTAGTAGATTTATCTGACCGATATGAGATTTTACGCCACCCAGTGCCGAGACCCTGCTTTATGATAAGACATCATAATGTCTTATCATAAAGCATGATAAGACATGTATAATGTAATATGAAAGAAACAGAAGCTGTTACTAAATTCTTTTAAGACAATAAGTTCTATCATAAAATTCTGTGCATATAAGGAAATTCAGTAATTAACTAGAATGTTTTTAAGAAAAAAGAGGAAAAATATTTTTCATAATATACAATAACAAATATATTATTCACCTTCTACGGTCAGGAGACTTCAAACCAATAAATGCTCTGAAAGGGCTTAACTCTATTTACGTTGCCTGTAAATTAGTGAATTCACTGGCCATTTTCTCTATGTTACGGAAAGTAACACTTTTTTTACCCCGCTGTCACTTTGTCTTTGTCATTTCAAAATCTCCTACAAAAAGTTATCTGTATCTTTGATGGGATTCAGACACAGATCTTTCTAATACAATCACCCCGTTTTTAGCAGACAGACAGGTTCTACCATGAGTGGTAAATGAATTTCGTGTATATATATATATATATATATATATATAATTGCTAACAAACTTAGTAATTCATGTTATTCTAGCATAGTCATTTTTCATAGGCGTCCTATTCCAATGAAATATTTTAAATTTGCATTTCGGTATTTTAATATAAATCCGAACGTAAAATATTTCATTGGAACAGGCTTAAGTTTTAATCTTTTACTAGTAGGTATGCAATAATAGGAGAACAATATGAATTCGCGTAATCATCTCATTCAAGGTGACAACTTGGAAACGTTTGATAATTTTTATCCTTTTCCCCAGATCTGCATAAGCATTTTTGCCATGACGTCGCCATAATCATCCAGAGCTAGTTCATGAATTTTAAAATGATTACACTAGATTAAAAGAGCATTATATGCAATGTAAAGAGTAATGTGCGTACCCAACATGTCGATGGATCCACAGTAAACGGCTTTAGAAAATATCTCGGAATTTCAACTGGTAAACAACTGATTTTAATTGGTAATGCTATAATATTCTGTGTCTTATACTGTGACGAAACCAATAATTAATGATACAAGGATATGTGTTCATGACCGAGGAAGATGTTGCTGTTGTTGTTGTTCTTTTTATTCTTTTTTTCCTAAATGAAATTTGGGTTTCTAACAGGACAAAAATCTGCAAACTCCTCATTTTGCCATATGCTAAGCTGCAGAAACTAGCAAATATATTAGTACTAAAATAAAATAAAATAAAAATTGACAATCGGGAGTATAACATTGTATTTACTATTGCTTAAACGGTTGTGTGTCCGCGCGATTAGCCTGATGGCGTTGCGCTTCGATTCCCGTCGTCGACGTGAGGAACTTAAGGATCTTCCTCAGCCATAGTCAAGTTAGCCTGGCGTGGACAGCAGGGTTTTTTCCGCCAGTTTTTCTGGGATTTTTCATCCCGCAAGCAGGCAAACCGGACCTGCGAATATACAGGCTACAGTTATAAATACGGCAAGGAAGGTAACGGGAAACCACCTTGCGTCATTATCTCTCTAGTAATTAGCTGCAACCCACTCAAGAGAGGAAGCCACAGAAACAGATCAGAAACGTTTGTGCAAATTTATTTTCTTTTGGCAGATAACTATGATAGAAACCCGTAAATTAATATTAACGTTTAATAGTTGATAAACAGATCTGAATAATATTTCAATAATGTAAACAACAAATAAAGTTTTTCTTGTACTTCAAATAAGGTTACATGACAGAAGAGTAGGTGAGTGGGTGAACAGCCAGCAGCACAGGAGTTACCAGAGGTTCACCTTTAAAGGCCTAATTTGTCACTATAGTCATGCCCACAAGAAAGCATTATAAAACTGTGTGAAGAAAGTCATTTTGCTCTTTTGAATTCATGGTTATAGAACGGATAAATTAATTTCACTTTGAATTTATTGGAATTTCCAAGTTATATAATATTTATATAATAATTATATAATTTTCGAGAAACTTATGACCTGTCATCAGAGAAGAAGTCTCCTAATGAGGACGCGGATAAATCTCTGCAAATGCTTACAATTCGTAGAGAACTAATAATAAACATTTATAGTAACAACACAATTCAAAATCCACCTCAGCTCTTTCGTTAATAACAAATCTCTGGTTCTCACTTCCTGTTTAAGTCGCGTAAAGACATTTTATAAGTGAAGGTGAATTAGCTGTTTTTATAATAAAGAGCAGGATTTTGACTCATGGTTTTTTATTTCAAAATGCTGGAAAACGGCTATGGAGCATACGCAAAACAATTAAGTAAAATAAAAAAAAATAATAGAATGGCTACTGATGATACTAATCTGTTACATTAGCTGTTATCTGTTGGAATCTTCAGATACATTTGTTGAAAAACCATAGAACGGAATGCGACCTGCATCGAGGAGATGTTTCCGATCTTAATCTAAATGCAATTTAGATTTGTCGGAGGATTTTTTTACTATTTTATGACAATTTTTTATAAAAATAGCATTTTATTAAGAAATGTTATTTAAGTTATCCCTTTTTATTTCTAGCAACTGAAGATCGTAGGATGCACATGTTGATCTATCTGTACCACTAAACTTCCTAAAGCTTTATACCTTGAGCTTTGAAATGTTCCAAAAGGCGTATTTTAAAGATGTAAAGCTAAATATTCTGACAAACTGTAAACGATATTAAAAATATTTTTTCATATGTCATTAAAAAAAAAAAGAGTTTCATATTGATATGACGCACCATTCCAGAATAAATACCATTCGCATTTCCAAAGTTGTCACTGTTGGCTTTTAAATATCCTTTTCACACATTTAATTATAAAATAGCTATTTTTTTTGTCGATTGAGAAAATATCTTGACTTACTTCTATTTTTCAACAATAAATACTATTTCAAATGTTTTATCGTAATCATTTATTATATAAATTATAGGGGTGCTTAAGGAGCAAAGCTGTATAACTAGGAAATTTTCATCCAATAAAAATGTCGCTTTCCACTACATAAAATATGAGCAGTAGAATTAGTTCTTTGCTGCTGCAGTAGCTTCTCAGTGGTTAAGTGTAAATAATTCCTCCTGATGTTACTGCAAAGACATAAGTTCGTGATGAATTTTTATTTAGGTGTGAAGTTTATAAACAGTTAATTAAAGAATGAAATTTTTAAAGTTATTTTATGAAATATTTCCATGGTTAGTAATGGAGTCTATGTTCGTTCTTTATTCATCAAATTATGAATTAATTGATACATCTGCTGGATGCACTGTTCTCTTATTATAAAAATCCTTTCTGGATCTTTCACGTCATATTCCTCGGGTCCTTTAACATTGAGAATATTAATATTATGAAGATTGTGACAATAGAAAACACTTTAAAATGAGCTTTTATATTGTAAAGTATACAGAAAGCACGGGAACTACGATCACTTATTTTCGTTTATATATCAAATTCTTGAAGTTCATCGAATAAATCATTACTTTTTATTTTGATTAATTATCTAACTAAGGAAATTATCACGTAGATATTTCTCCTAGTGTTAGATGCATGAGCCAAACCACCAGCAGGTATATTAAGTGGGACGTTTCATGAGTTTGGAGATGAATGTCTAGAAATCGTAGTAAATACTAGGATTGGAGACAAAGAAGAATTTACAGGACAGTACTGTGTTCTGGACTTAGCTACTTGGCTTCCTCAACGAAGACCATTGACTTCCATTTATGAAACATTACCAGAGTTCCAGAACATCACCGAGAAAGACAAAGTGAGTGATTCATTCATTTTTTCCCCTTTTATACAATCTGTTGGAATTTTCTAAGATTTTTTATATATTAATCCTAATGTAGAATTTCGTTTATCGGATAAGAATGACAGAATTGATGATTGTTCAATTAAAACTGCTGAAATGAATATTTTTTGAAGTGCGATCAAACGTATTTTAACCAAAGTTCTAAGGAGCAGTTTTTCAGGATTTTTATATTAAAGTTACTCTTCTTATTTCATCGAAATCCAGTTATATTTTAAACACGAGCACTTTCCAGAACGGTTTTTTTTAATCATCAAGACCCTTTAAAATTACTTTTCACTGAGTAAATGTTATGCGGTCTTATATGGAGTTCACGTAGATATTTCTCCATGAAATTAGATCAGAAATATTAAATAAGTATACAGTCTCAGCTGCTTCCTGAAATAATTCTGAAAAATGTATGCCAATTCCACCATTCAATTCAGTTCAATATTCTTTATACTTTTTTTAGTCTGTAGGTCAGTGTAGTATGTTCCTAAAGTGCATGTTTACCTGCACTTTAGGAACATAATATATATTTAGGAACGTTGTTTGTTGTTCGCCTACAACAAACAAAGTGCGATTGTTCACTATATTCGTTTTATGAGATATTATCAGTTATGTAATGCATACAGTTTTGGAAATCGCTTAAGACGCAAATCTACATAAATGAGAGACGATTTAAACATAGCCTTTAAAATATTTTTAGAACCAAGCAGGGCTATTAACAGAATGGAGAATTTTTACCTAACTCGGTGCTTTTCGGTAGTAGGTATCCATTGGATACTAAAAGAACAAATATCAACTGGCAAATAATAATTTGGGACTTATCAACCAAATAGTGTTCTGTTTTAGCTAAACTCGATCATACCGGCTTAGGACTCATCCGGTTAAACAACTCACTTTCGGTTGTTTGTGTTTGTTCCAGTAACCAGGGTGTGTAGTAAAAAGTCTGCTACTGGAACAAACCAATTTTAGTAGAATTGAATACAAATATCTTCAATACAAGTATCAACGACAAAGCACACGAACTAACAAAAATGAAATACTGAAGATTAAAAAAAAATCAAAAATTAGAAGACTACAGATCAGGTCTAGAACACTGAACGCGAAATCTTGCTGAATTATACACATAACATGTTATATTTAGATAATAGTGATCACGAAAAGGAAGGAGGAAGGACAGCTTGCAACGCTAACACGAAGATTTGAATTTCAGTTAATCGACATATTGCGAGAGATATAATTCAGAGCATTTCCGACAACATGCTCTGGTTTTGAATTCCGTGGATGCCGGGATACATGTTAATACCTTTAGGAGGTACACGATTTTCATTGCTGTGTGCAAGACCTCATCTATATTGGACACAGAAATTGCGTCTCGACAAATATGAATAAAAGTTTAAAAAATATTTTTTATTTTATTCGTATGGGGTTCCCCCTTTCCTCAACTGTCCTATAGGACAGGTTGAGTCCAAACGAGGGAATATTTATTATTATTATTATTATTATTATTATTATTATTATTATTATTATTATTATTATTATTATTATTATTATTATTATTATTTCACTTTTTTATCAGCTTTAAGTTTTATTTAAGAATTCTCCCAAATATATATTAAAAATTGTAAATTCATCAAACACAATATAAATGAAAGCAAAGAAAATGTGAATCTTACGTAATGTTGATTTTCTTTTCATACTGAAAACAAGCAAGGTGCGCAACACTCTCATGTGAAGGTCATGTGATTTTTTCACCCTCTAGGAACTTCTCGCTTTCCTAAGGAAAATCAGAAAATAAAAAATATGCCTTCTTACATTAAAGTAAGGGGTTACTTCAATGCAGTTTACATACACTGAAATACGGTCACCCAAATGATCTCATCCAATACCTAATCGCAGACGAGATTTGTTTTAATGAGAAAGCAGCATCTATTTACGTTGTTCTCCAAATCAGAAAAAATGCGAAAGTACTCAAGCAAAAATGATCTCTTAGAAAAAATGATCTCTGTTTTTGTTTAATTTTTTAATAATTGTTTCTGGAGACGAATGGTAAATAGAATCTAAAAAACCAGTTAGAAAGACCTTCATGGTTTTCGTACTATAATTTATATTCTGCTAATTTCATAGCAAACATTTTAGAAAAGTGATATTTCAAATCTTTTGGCAGAACCATTTTATCAATTTAATTATGCATATGAAATTCACAGATTCAATCAAACGATACTGGTTAGATATGTAACTTACATTGATAGAACATTAACTAGTTAAAATGAACTACATCTCGATATCACTTCGTGCTGTAATGCAGAATAAGATACGTGTGTATGCACAAGAAAAGAATCATATTTTTTAAAATTATTTATATTTGATGTGAAACCCAATCTTTTAATATGTCGGAATAGATAATTATTTCTGTTAATTCAATAATACACTAATGTCAAAGGTAATAACAAACTACATTTTTAGTTGTATATAGCCGGCCTGGTTGCCCAAGTGGTTAGCCAAACATCCTGGAAAGTTATGTGTGATACAAAATCACACATAACCTTCGAGGAAGTTTTCTCGATTCCCCTACGCAGTTAAGCTATCCGTATTAAAAATGCGAAGAGAAATTTAGCCCTCCATAGTTATTGCTTCCCACGAAAAAAAATTGCTGCTTCTTCTCCAAGTGTCCTAAGGTATGATGCGAATTTTCCATTCGCTACCAGATCAAACTAGAATCCATTTAAAGGCTTAAATGGGATTCAGCAGAGAACAGAATTCCACGTCCGAGATAAAACCACACGTTCCTGGCACCAGTTCGAAGAGTTACGTGTTTTGTCTTTAATGAGATAAAAAACAATGAGGCTTCGTTCCTTACAGTGCAATTTAGTTGAGCCTTTTTACCACATCGGGTTGGAACTTTTCATCTGTGACTGCAGTAAGCCGGAAAAGAGGGCATCTCCATACAGCAGTTTACTTTTCAAAACCATTACAGGATTTGTTATGTCAGATGCCTGAAACTTGTTCAGGAATGACAAATACATTGCTGAATTCAGTCTTTTAAATTTCGGTCATTTAACTCGCAATAATCTGCTATTTCAGTTCGAAATATCATAATTTTACGACAGCGATTATTATTAAATATATTCTTGTCCGTTCGTGTATCATGTTTTTCATTCCTATGGAATTTTCAATCTTTCCATCACTATTGGAAAGATTGAAAATTTGAAAGATTAAATTCGTCAACATGAATGGCTAATTTTGTTGCTTAAATTTTTCTCTTGTAATTCAATTTTCACTTACTAAAATTCCTAGTGCAATAACACAAGGCAAATGCCATAACAATGTAATAAAATAGGCGAGTGCCATAACAATGCAATAAAATAGGCGAGTGCCATAACAATGCAATAAAATAGGCGAGTGGCATAACAATGTTAACTTTGTTGTTTTTATAATCACTGAAATAAATCAGAAACCACATATTTCCATTGTTGCTGAACTATTGTTAAATAAGTATAAAAAAAATGGACGAACACTTGAACCCACGGTTGGTGGCGGTGTGTAGCTGACGTTGATTTGATGGATTCTCGGCAGGAATGGGAATTTTGGCTCCCGATCCTGATACATCACTTCAACGTTGGAGGTGATTGTGGGTGGAGGTAGGGTAACAATGGGTTGGTAAGAAGGGAAGAATTGGAGTTTGAATGGCTATGAGGTGAGTGGATTTGCCAGGTAAGGGAGGTCGACTATCCCAGAAAGGAAATGCTATTTCACCTCTTGGCTGGAGGCGAATGGGATGCTGGAGGTGGGAAGAAACCCGATTTCTTAGAAATAGAGATTGACATTACGTGTTAATTATTCGACTGGCTTGGTGAAGGCTATGACATGATTGAACTAAGTTTGTTGGGTTTGAATGGCGATGAGGTGAGTAGATTTGCCAGATAGGGAGGTTGACTATTCCAGAAAGGAAATGCTATTTCACCTCTTGGCTGGAGGCGAATGGGATGCGGTAGGTGGGAACAAACTTGATTTCTTAGAAATCGAGATTGACATTAAGTGTTAATTATTCGACTGGCTTGGTGGAGGCTATGACATGATTGAACTAAGTTTGTCGAACGGAAGAGTAGAATGACAAATCACGAAACGATCTTCAGATTAGATAAATGTGTTACGTATAACACAGGCAAGAAAACATCATTTAATTCGACGGTATTAAGTAGATTCCCTTTCATCATATCTTTCAAATTCCCAGAGTTAGGAGTAACCAATTAATTATTGGTTACACCTATCTCTATAAGTATTGTTTAGCTATTATAATTATTGTCTACTTAATTATTGTTTAGCTATTTTTAAATATATAGATATAAATTATATAAAATATAAAATATATAAATAAAAAATATAAATATATTTTTGGATGACAGATCCCAATTTCAGGACTAAAAACCCTGTCATCTCCCAATGATATCAGTTACATATAGTCGAAAAGTTGTAATATTATAGTGTTGCCAGATAGCAGTCCAACTAATTTTATGTTAACAAATATTGTACAAAAGTCCGTTGTAAAGAAAGAATAAATTTTTTGCACGTGTTTTATTGTGATTTTTAGCGATCATTTAATAATTTTGATTGTCAGTTATTCCAAGCAAAATAATCTGGAAGATGATGCAGTACAATTTTTATTTTGATGAGAGCGGGTTATTCTGTCTCATCTTTTAGATGAAATAAAAGTTTTTCTTTAGAATTTTCCTGGCATCATATACCTAATTCATAAATGAAGGCGACCAATTTTATTATGCGGATCTACAGAACTTTCACAGTTTCGGAATAACTAAAAATAATCAAAGTTTACATCTGATATTTCTTATTTGTATTTCCAGACAAATTTTTTTTAAAAGATGGCGGCCAGTTTCCATTAGTGTCCCCATTCCGATATCGCTTATCCCCATCTTAACTAATTTCAGGTATTTTGTTGTGATATATTTTCCCAATGCAGTTGATTCAAGTCATACTGAAAATGCTTCGGATTTATCCTTTTCTTTTTTCTAAGAATGATCTATTTATCCAAGTTCGGAAGAAAGGTCACTTTCTCCAGTTTAATGCATTTATGACGAGAATTATGCTATGTTTGTGTTCTTTAGATTATACGAAAAGAAAGCTATATCATTAATGATGTCTGCCCTTAATCGACAAGAAATAATAATAATAATAATAATAATAATAATAATAATAATACCGGAACACACGCAATTTATCGCAGTTTCTAATTGCCACGGGAACATTGCTGGATGCAATATTCAGACTTTTTCCATCTTTCAGCACCAACGAGGAATGCGGGTTTCCTGTTGTTTGTAAGTAATTCTTTCACAATATTAGGTACTAATAACATACAAATAAGTTCTCATAACACATTCTTCGCAGATTTTGCCATCATATTTCGATGGCATAACCAAAACGGAATCCACAATAGACGGGTCTGTGAAGTCAGTATGATCAAGTGGACCTCACTCCAAATAATTTTTATAAAAGTTTTTATCTATGTGTTACTACTATTGTCGTCACATATAAAGTTATACATGCGATTATTACTAAAAATCCGTGAACTCGTTGAAGGCGTTCTTTTTTTTTTTTTTTTTTTCATGTTGATATTACCTCCATTAGTTAATCCGCACATACGATTCCATCATCTGTTCTCTGTACCTCTACGCAATTAACGGTATCCTTATGAAAACATGAAGAGAAGTGCTGCCAATAATCATTTTCCCACCACACATGAGAACATGGCCTCTACTGTAAATGTCCTTTCTGCTATGATGAAGACCGTTCTATCCAGAGCAGACATTGGCTAGGATCCGCTTGTAGACTAAAATGATACTCAATAAAGAACAAAACTGTTGTCCATTTGTTGGAGCTTCAAGTCGCACGTTTCGGGCAACACTTTTGAGGAGCTCTGAGGATTTTGTGGTCAATGGGATGCAACCCATTGACACATCATTGGGTAGAGTGTTCTTGAAACTTCGTATGGACATTCTTTCATCAATGGTGGTAGCAATCTTAATGACAGTTAATGAGAGGATATGGTATGATTCTGTCTTGCTATTATCGTTAGACAGAGGCCTATTCTGGTTGAAGTATCCTACAGGCTATCTTAGCCAGCTCTTCTTGTAATAGTTGTTGTCTTCTGGAACTACATTCTAAGTGCTAGATGCCAATTTGTGACATAATAAGCCAACGTGTGACCTTCACGTTCAGATGACCTGCTTCGTGTCGTCCAAGGTCCTCCACCCACAAAGAATCAGCTAAGCGATGATAAATTGCTCCTTCCCCAGGTACTAGAAATGTGGATAACCCACATTGTAGCCCAAAAAGTGGATACTCAGATATTTTATGCCAGTGTCCATATTATATTAAATAGTCATCTTCGGAGACACTTTTAAAAATCAAATATTGAAGAAAACATTTTAAACTGCTAATAATGTGTACATTTACATTTAAAATTGTAAACGCAGACCTGGAATATTATAAATAGATACAATAGATAACCGCGTTTCTCGTTTATCACTTCTAGGTGTTATGTCAAATGTATTTCTCTCATTTTCTGCTTATACAAATACTCTGAAATTATTCAACACAGATACTTCCTCTGATAATTTTAGCTGCATACATGGAATTCGGTTTTCTTCATTACTTGGCTAGTGATGAGCCACGCACACATATTACGTTATACACACACATTCACTGGGTGGGTTCATTTCATTATGATTTAAAATTTAAATTCTAATTAATCATTAACATTACAATCGTTGATTAGATAAATTACCCATCACTTCTATTCCATAAAAGGGAGTGGGAGAAGCTGTTCAGTCTAAAACCTTAGGCTGAATAGCCTCTCCTATGGTTTAAGATTTTAAGATGATAAGGGTTAAGGTTTTTAGCATTCAGTCTTTATCTTAACCATTACAGATAGCTGACCAAAGGCATCAATAATTTCTTAGGCATCCCAGAAGAGTAGTGCAGCCGATAACCGCCACGGTTTCGTTATCCTTAACACTACCATTATTGTGCACAACAGTGCGAGTTCTACAGTCGATGTTCTGCAATGCAGGATAAAATTACGATTTTCAGTAAAGAAAAATGCGGATAGCTTGTGACAAAGATCGAATATCTCACAAACGAACCTACTGAAAACTGACCCAGTGAAAGTTCCGCGGGTCAAAGAATAGAATCAAATATAACTATGTTTCTTCTGTCTATCTAGTTCTAAGAAAGGACAAAGAAAGTCAGTTGCCATCGAGGTTGCCACCATTTTCAATTTTTTTTAAATAATTGAAAATGAATTTTTCCAATTCATTTTCAATTACTTGTATTTGTTATAATTGTCATCTTTATTTAACATGATTATCATACATTGTTCTGTTAGTAATGTTAGTAATCTCTAGCAGTCATCTTTATAATCGTCAGGAATTAAAAATCATATTTCTAAAGAGAGAGCGAGAGAGAGAGAGAGAGAGAGAGAGTAGGTCGCTCGGTTCCTACGTTCATCATCGATACTGATCAGTGCATATTAAAGGCAACATAAAGCGTGTCGGTCCTAATTTTAACTACTTCTTATTTGGAGATATTTGTATATGTGTTCGAAGGTCACTTTTGGTGATATGTGAGGTTACATAAACCATGTATTTTGTCCCGAAAGAGAAAATTACAGGTATGAAATTTCGGCTAAACTGCAGAATCTACGTATATCTTTCCTCTTCCGGTGACACATCATTAGCAGGATGCTGTTTCATCGGCAGAGGAAATATCATTAGAAGGATGAGAGAGAGAGAGGAGGGAGTAGGAAAAAGACTTTGAAACTGAGCAAGCATCCTGAAAATCAATTAAGCATATTTTCTTAGTGTTTCGAACAAAGCTTCCTCCCCCATCTCACTCGCTATCTATCTATCCATCTCTATCATATTTTTATTATATTTGTTTTTCATACTGCCTCTAGTATTTAAGATGACGATTATTCGAAAACCTGAATACCGAGTTTTGAATAGGAGGAATGGTTTGTTAAGTTATTTAACTAAAACTATGTTCAAATTTCTGAATTTATGAAATATTTGTGATACTCTTTTATGAATGGATTATATGGATTTGAAGCAAAAACGTAAAAGTCCAATCTCATAACCCAGCAACATGCATGTCTGTATGAGAACGTTGAATTTAACAAATATAGCATGTTAGGTCAAATGAAATTCTATATAAAAATCCAAATTTTCGCTTCTGAATTAATTCTACTCTCAATGAGATAAAATATCCAGATGATTTTTTTATTTCCACTCCATCCTGTCTTTCATTGTGCATTTTTTCGAATTCAATACTTACTGACAAATAATTCTGATTTTATATAAATACATTTAGTTAATGGAGCATTTAATCCTGTGAATATTGACTACTATGTTTGTTGAAGTTTGTTGAATGAAAACTCTGTCTTTGTTCCTTTTTGAAGGAAAAACTTAACTCTTCGCTTCCTTATTAAACCTGCTCAAATCTTACCAAACGCCTCTTAAGCTACAAAGCATTTATAAACATGTTTGGCATCTTAGACGAGATTATGCAAATGTTTTTGGTTTTTACTTTTCTTTTCAAACAAAGGGCTCTTTACTAATAATTGCTCTATGAATGCTTCATATTTATTTATATGATTAATTCAAATCAAATATATCCTTAATAGAACTATCTAAAACATTACATAATATTCAGTGAACACAGGTTGTTCTGAAATATATATAGGTTCCGTTCAAGTAGAGAGACGTTTTCTAGGCCTTTTTCGGTTCTTTCAAAATTTAAGGAAGTCACCGACTGGTTTTATTCTGGAAACTCGGATATAATTCCCGAAATTCCACCGTGCATGTCATATGCTTTCACATAATACTAATTATGTTCAGAAGCACGAAATGGCCAATGCTTCCTATGTTACTCTTGAATGGATGTTTTCAAATATCATCGATAGACATGAACTCAGCTATCAGTTTTAAAACTTGGAATTTCTAGAATTCTGCTTGCCATGAAATAAAGGGAATATCTGGACACACCCACTTACACACACACACACACGCATATATATATACAGGTGCTCTAGAAATTAATTAAAGTAATTTAATCAAACTCCTTCTAAATGCATTCAAAATATATTATATTATTTCTTTGCACAATTTACACACCATCTTGTTTATTTAAGAATCAGTTATTCATTATTAAGTTATTTTATTATTGGGGTTGTCATAAATTTATTAAGGTTTTCTTGCTTCGTAGATTATTTGTCTTTCCTCTGTTCTATAAATTAGCTTGCAATAAATATAAATACGCTATCATAGTTATGCTTCGTTGTTGTTTTAAATAATTAAAAGAAGTAATTCTAATCCATAACAACAGGAGGCATTAATTATATGTCACCATCTGAACTTAAACTTACCAGCTCGCTCTTATCATTTTTTAAAGGCATATCGTTAGGCATTTTTAAAGGAATCATTCATGTTCCATAGTATATTACTGTGATTTTTCTATTATTATTGTATTTGGTATATTTCACGAAATATTTGTCGGGATGTCGCAATATAAAAGTATTGCCGTAAAATGGAGCCAAAATGCACATGAGCAATAAGCACAGGAAAAACAAAACCCTCTAACATGAACAGTGAAGTTGAAAACGAGAAAGTATGTTCCACAGAAGGAAAACATGCTAGTGTGGAAATAAATGTGGAAAATTGCTTTGCAAAATCTCAAAATTGAAAAAAAAATCCAATGGACAAAGCTGGAATTAGAAAATTCATGGAGCGTTTACAAAGACATTGAAATGACTGGTGGCGGTCCTTCTTTTTTTGGTGGGTCTCGGTTAATAGAGGCGATGTCTGTGGTTGCGACTTGAATACTATTTTTGCTGCCGATCAGTTGCATTACATTGCCTAAATCTTCTGTCTTTTCTTTTGGTATTCCCTCAATTTGAAGTTTTTTTTTTTTTTTTGTAGCATGTGCTCCATTTCACAAGCGGTAAACACCTATGCTCCATGGGTGTTTACCTCTTTCTGCCATTCTTCATTCTCGTGCTTGAATGTTTCTATCGCTACCGTTAATTTTGTCTTTATTTCTCTCAAGGTTCCTAACATTTCTCCAACATTAATGTTATCGTACTGTATATAATGTTCACACCCCTGGAATGTTTTATTAATTTGTTCCATGTGTATGTTTAGCAAATCTTTAACCATAAGTTTGAATGAATCTAAGTTGTCTGTAATTTGAGGATCAGGAAGGGACTGACTTTGAAGTGCGTCGTTGCTTTTCTTTGGTGTCTGTTCGTTGTTCTTCATTTTCTCAAGGCATTGTAGACAGCGCCATTCGATCCGTTTCGCAGTTCCTTTCCTTTCTATATGCTTTCTGAGATCCCAGAACATTGGTACTGTTGTGTTCGGCCACATCCAGAACAGTGAGACCCCTCGCCTTCGTCGCTTAATGGCTTATTGCAGAAGTTAAGCTCATTGCGCTTGACCATCGCTGTCTCGGTGACCTTTGGACTTTCTTCCCTTTAGCGACTGTAGTGTGCCTTTTAAAATGGCCGACGTCCTTTGATCTTTGTTGGTTGTTGACAGCAGTTCACTTTGTGCCTCTCAGCACACAAAATCTGGATAAAAATCGGCTGAGTAATATCTTCAGCGTGACTAGAAGAATTAAATAGCAGAAATTTCAAACTAAAAACATGAGTTTAAACATTTTAGACTTACTAATAATTGCTCTATGAATGCTTCATATTTATTTATATGATTAATTCAAATCAAATATATCCTTAATAGAACTATCTAAAACATTACATAGTATTCAGAGAACACAGGTTGTGTTCTGTGAATTTTTTCATCTCCCCGTTATCTGTAGAGGACAGTATAGGGATAAGGTGTTATTGAGCTATTAAAGTTCTGATCATGGCAAGAAGGTAACAGAAATAGCCGAGCCTCATTTAGAACTTCATTGGCTACAGCATCGCCATCCATTACCCTCCCAGGGTATTAATCACCGCATCTTACGGTCGATCAATTCATTGACTGCTTCTCCTTCATTGTAACTATCCTTATAAGGACTGGCTTAAAGGGACGAAGCAAGATTGCTTTTCATCTTCCCCGTTATCTGTAGAGGACATTGCAGGGATAAGGTGTTATTGAGCTATTAAAGCTCTGATCATGGCAGGAGGGTAACAGCAATAGCCGAGCCTCAGTTAGAACTTCATTGGCTACAGCATTGCCATCCATTACCCTCCAAAATCTTGGATATGATTACTAATAAGCTTATCAACTTTTCTATTATATTATCTACAACACTAGAGAGCTCTTCGCGTCACGTTATGAACCACTTTTATGAATCGGAATAACGTTTTAATCTTCCAGTTAGAAGGAACTATTCCCAATCTTAGAAATTCCTTCTAGGTTATCAAACATTGGATTAATTAACCCAAACGAGCATCTGTTTGCCACCATGGGAGACATATCCTTTCTACTTCAAACGTTATCAATTGTTTATAATTTAAAATATCAAAACATTTTCTTTCTTCGGTATTATATCGTTATTAAATCTTGTCCCTCCATCAGCAGTTTCTCTTCTAACTGTCACTATTAACATGAAACTAAAGGCCTTAGTAAATTCTTTTGCAACCACAGATGGTTTATTCAAAAGTGTTCGATATGCCTAGTTATGCTCATTTCCTTTATCTTATCCTCATCCCTTCTTACATGCTTTTTGGATTAATCTAAGCATTCCTAGCTAAGCTATGATCTTCCTCGTATCTTTGGATTTCGTAACCTTAACTCGAAGATAGGGTAGTTAACCCTATGCTTATAAGTATTCTTTCGTCTGTAAATTACGTGTGTTCGACGAAAAACACTGCCACTCCCGTATGAGATCGGCTGACTCAACACCACTTGAAAGGTCTTCATGAAGGTTCTTCGAAACCAAGACCAGTTGAAGTACTGAGATTCTAATTTTTTCTTTGTAATCGCTAATTAACAATTTACTTAATTATGATTGTTGATCATATCTTTCATACTTAAAAACAAAATGTTCATATCGACAAGCTGTATAAATCGATGGTTCGATACAGAATTTCTTTAGAAACATTCTATTCGTTTTAAATATAAATAGATACTGTATATTCAAAACAGTCCTTAATCATTTTTGACACGTATTTATGTAAATAAAATTTTGGTGTACACAAAATACTACTATATGCTTAAGTATTTCTACATTTTTCCAGATATCTCGGAGTGAACTTTTATATATTTATAATTTAAATACTTTTATTTTAATTACAGTTTGAATTTTTCGTTTTTTTTGTTTTTAATTTTTAAATAGATAACGCATTATATTGGATACCTGGCAATGTCAATTGTCCTCGCTTATCTTGGAAGCTTTGCATTTGAATCTCCGTTCTTATCCTTAGAAAAGATTCTCATTTCACCTAGAAGAGGAAGGAAGCTCCTGGCAACAAACGTGAACCAGTGCAACAAAAATTTAGTGAAAGAGATTGGCAATCATAACTCAAACAACGAAACAAATACGATATTTGTTTTGATAACGATTTTGATAACGAAATTAACAGTAAACTATAAGTTTGTTTCGGCAGTGATTTTCTATGCTTTTTGTCCTCTGTATTTTTTCAATGGGGATGTTTTCTAGCGGATTATAATTGGAGTTGTAATTTGCTTCAAAATTACAGCGCTAGAATCAACAGCATTATAATAATAAACTGAAAATCAACTGCAGAACTCATATTTGGAAGTTTATTTTATTTATGAGGAACTTTATGTTGTGCTTATTTAATATGAAAAAATCTATCCCTAAATAGTGTAACAGAATCTTCAAGAAAAACGTATATATCATTTCTTGTAATATAATATATAAACCCTTGTCATATTATCTTTGCAAGATATTTTGGCAATCACTTTGTTCTCATACACTGTGAAAGTGTGTGTAAATGTTTTCTTTTTATTTGACAACATGACAGTCAAAAATCGGATAATATTTCCTTAAAGTATTCATTGCGAATGTTCTTTTCATAATTACACAGGGAACACATTATTCATGGAGTGATCTGGCATTTGTTATTTTTAAGATTGAATACCGTTATTCCACAGAATGGACAATGAGTAGTATACTTGATCTAAGGGTAAGGCTTTATGGAGAGGGGGATGCTTTTGAATCTTGCTGCCATTATTCGACCGCAGTATACTTGTTGATAATCCGTATGTGAAAGAAAGTGCTGAGGTCGGTAATTTTAGTACAGCGCGATAAATTTCTAGCTGAGTATAACTTCTCTTCAGTTTCAATAGCTATAAAAGAAAAGTCAAGCGAAACGAAAAATACTTGGAATGATCAGACTGATTAGTTAATATACATATAGACAACCACAAACAGACTGATATCCTAACCGCTTATATTTAGAAAACATACACACATGTTGCTCCAAACTTTATTCGATAACTCTTGACGTTTCCAAGGTATTTGATCGGGTATACAAGAAACCATTTCACAATTATTGTAGCACCCGTATGTTCTAAGCACAAGGTCTGTCGTAAGCAATGTCTTAGATATTGATCACCTTGCCATTCTTCATTAGGATCAGAATATTCTAGTAAACTACTACAACCAAAAAATAGAGATATCTCGATTCTTAAGAAGACCATCTCATTTCACTCACTTTCTATCTCTCTTACTTTTGATAATGTTATCATTTCCAGTTAAGATCGGATATCAATGCTTTAAAAGACTCCTCAACTCTCAATGGCACAGCTGCTAACGAAACAAAAATTCCAATTCTGCAACCTTACAAAAAGTGTTCGTTCATTTATCGAACTGCAACAAGACTTTAGTGAGTATCGGCGATGTACATTGGTTGTAAATGCAGATTGGAATTCTATCTAGAAAGCGAAGATATTTAGAATTTTCAACTAATGGTGAATTATCGGGTCTAGTACTGCAGTGATACTGTATGTTTATCAAATCTGGAATCACGAAGTTTTTCTCCCGCAGAGCAAGCAATTAATCAGAAGAATGCTGCAATTTATGAACAGAAAGCAAAAAAAAAAACTGATCTCCTAACTTTATCTGCTTTAACCACAGTTCTAACCGTTCATGGTGTGTAGAGTAGACACCTGTATAAAAATAGACTGAAGGGGCAATACAAGAGCACAAGTTTTAACGCAACAGACTGGATGCCGTCAGTAACGAATGTCTGGTTTGGATTCAGGATTCTTCTGATTTCTTTCTGGTGTAAGATCCGAGGTGGGATGGATTGAGCAGTTTTCATAAAGTGGGCGGAAGTTCACCAGAATAAATACATGGTTTTAATTTTAGCCAGTGTATTGTTCACAAAGTCAATACATATATTCGAAAGAATAGTCAACAGTTAACTGCACCATTCGAATTATTTCAAAATAACTCCCTTTTAAACACGCAGAATTTTTTTTTCTGAATATCGAATTGATTCATGATACCATTCAAAGACTCCTCAGAGATGGTGAGGGTAAAGTACTTTCTAATAAGAACGGAAAGCAATTTCTTTATTGATCCTTTAAAGTTCGTCGTAAGACATTTTCAGTGGCCACTCCAGTCATCTCGATATTATTAGGTTTCTACAGTCTTAGTAGCGCGGACTACTTAGCTGTTATTTCCACTTTTAACAAATTTGTAACTCAAAGGAAAGAACTTAATGCTGTGGATTTAACACAGTCCACATCATTCGGATATTAATGTTTCCTATATTTTAGTTCTCAGTTCTATTCCTTCAGTGATATCATCCATAAAAAAAGGAACAAGTCATATTTTTCTTATATGTAACGAATGGGAGTGAGAGACCATCAACCTGTTTCATGTTCAATAATCACTTTCTCATCAGAAGAACCTTTCCATTTGCTTAATGACTTTCACTAATAAGGTGTACGGAGAACAACTGATGCCATTTAATAGTGTCTTAACCCTTACAAAAATACTGCAGCACTTTTTCTCCAGGGATATGATGTAGAATTAAATGTTTAGCTGAAACATAAAAAACAGTTACAAATCTTGCCAACTAATTCACTCAATAATAGGATGTCAATCGCGCTTGAATAAGCATGATGCTGTATGTTCTCCACAGCTTCATCCAACTAATTTATACTTTCTTCAAATACAAAGTCCATCACAGGATAATTCTTATCATTACAAAAGAAAAATCAGATTGGTTGAATTCTGTTTTAAGCATCTCAGAAAGTGTCTTTCGAAAATTGTTAAATCATTAAAATGGGAAAATATAGAAATTAGGTAGCTTTCGTATCTTCAGTCATATGCTTAATCGAGTTTCATAATGGCAGTCCAGGAATGAACGAGTTCGAATCCGTTTAAATAAAAGAGAAACGATTTGGATCTTTTCTAAGTATTCTTGATCAACTTAATCCAGAAAATTATGCTTTTCTGCATTAATTACAAGTCATTTGTCAGAGTACCCTTTAATGGTAGAAATGCATGATTTAATGTGACTGGAAATCTTTCAAGAATCCTTGTTTATCAAAACATGAGGATTCTCGAAACATGTTAAAAAACGATAATTCTCAAAGAAGTTTCAAAGATTGCTGGTTACATAAAAACTATTAAATTAAATAAGGTAATGAAAGTAGACCTGTTTCTTAATAGTAGAGCAATTAAAATACAACATAATCAAAACAAAGGCTTTAGTGCTGCCATCTAGTGAACTATCAAAAATGTTTTCACATTTTTGATATAATTTGATTAAATTTCGATTAACGAATTTTGAATCTAATTTCAATTAATTTAAATATGAATGCAATTTAAAAAGAATTGATTAGTTTTATTATAAACCATATAAACATAGAATGCCTTGTAAAATTATAAACTCAAATTCATTAAAACTCAGTTGTATGTTTCCGTTTTAGATATTTTTTGTTATGGAAAGAAGATAAATATTTTAATGCAAGTTAACCAAGTAGTTAGAAATTAGTAACTTTTATAAGATTTAAAGACTATTTTTAATAAGAATTCTCGATCATAAATTTATTGTATCTGGTTTATTATTATTATTATTATTATTATTATTATTATTATTATTATTATTATTATTATTATTATTATTATTATTATTATTATTATTATTATTATTATTATTATTCTCTATATTTCTTACTATTATTCTATATTCTATATTCTATATTCTTATTCTATTATTCTATATTCTTACTATTATTATCTCTCCCCCACCACACATACACACACACACAAACCACGACAACCCCCCCTCTCAAAAAACTACCACTACAAGAACACAAAGAAACAAACACACCATGTCTAAATCCAACCTATTTGCACAAAAAAAAAGTTAAACTGTAATAGCAGTCAAAGTCTTTCAAACACGTACCAACAAACAGTAAAATCAACACCTGGCTTGTGACCACTATAGGAACACAACCATGAAACCACCACCCTCTGTCATCTATTATCTTCCTCAGATAAGCTCTGCTAAGCTTCGAGGAAGAAAATTACTAACTTGCAAGTATCTGTTATACACACTTGTAATGCGTTATAAATATTATATACATATAATTACTACAGCAACTATGTATGCAATTCATCTGAGACATAAAAAAAATTCTGTATAATCCTTATTGTAAATACTGTAAATATTATTATTGTATGTAACTTATACTGAGACATAATAAAATGTAAAAAAAAAATTATTATTATTATTATTGAATTGTGTGTGTATGCTGCATTACTGCATTGTATCGTGAATTGTGTGCACATTGGTGCCAATCCATATTAGCTAGTTTAAAAAAATGTATATTCATATTTATAAAATGTACTCTGCATTTTGTATATCGAATTTTCGTACTGTACAGAAAAGATAATATGTTTTTCATTGTGTGTGTGTGCAGATACTCTGTGTGATAGTAAACATTATCATTTTCATTGTAAAAACAAATAAGTCGTTTATAAAAAAAAAATAAAATAAAAATTATTATTATTATTATTATTATTATATTCTAAATTCAAAAATTCTGTATAAACCTTATTGTAAAATTGTAAATATTATTATTGTATGTAATTTATACTGAGACATAATAAAATGTTTAAAAAAATTATTATTATTATTATTATTATTATTATTATTATTATTATTATTATTATTATTATTTTAAGATATAGGTGAGACATTAAGGTGTGCAAAAATAATTATCTCAGTCGTCCTCTGGTCTAAAACAATTATAATATTCTTTAGTAGGTGATATTATATATATTAATGATCAACACAGAACACGCATTGTTTTCCATTGAAAGAGATAGTAGAAATAGCAGGCTATTCAGATAGGATTCGCTGCCCTTTCATAGCATAAAAGTATAAAATAAAAGCAAATTTCTTCTTTCTGACACTCAAATAGAAGACGAAAAGTTGGGAAAAGGTGAAACTACTCAATCAGTGTAATTGTTCTTAAAAAGGAAACATTCCTTTCGGAAACCAATGCTCTAAATCAATGATCCTCCACCTATGGGGTTCACTCTCTTTGGGGATAGCGCGAAACACCTAAATGAGGGGGAGCGAAGAAAGTGGAAATCAAAGGAAAAAACTGAAAAACTACTCTATTGAAACAAAAGCATTTAATTAAACTATTTATTGACACAACAACAATATAAAAACAAAAACATAAAATACACTCCGAAAATAAAATAATATAATATATAAAATCCACTGTATTGAATAAACTAGTTATGCATACGGGAACATATGAATATTGCAAAATATACCGAGCAACTAATTAAAACCAAACAAAAACAATGAATCTAAAAGTCAATGGCTTTCTTGGGCTTGTGTTGCTGAGCAAAGCTTTTCATATGATGGTGATACACTGGAATATGACACTCTTTGTTCTCTTTCTATATTTAACTTGACGTTAGTTTCGTACTTCTCAAAGTTACGCTCCCCCCCCTCTCTCTCTCTCTCTCTTTCTTTCTTTCTAAAAATTATTAAAAATAGCAGTAACTTATTAATAGATTATCATTTCAACTTCAAATAGCGTACTCAATACACTTCGTTATTTATTCTGAGTTCTTCAATTGATATTGCAACTACAATCTGTAGTTGCTTTCAGCAAATATTATATTTAATTTAATATAATATTTGCTGAAAACTAATTTAATCCTTTTTATCCTACTATGAATCCTTCCAAAATTAAAAAAAAAATTAAGATTCGTTCGTTCAACAAGGAAGTTACATGAAATTAAAATATCTAAAACATTGCAAACCATTTGCAATACAACATGTTATATCGGTATAAGTAATATTAGATACGACACTATATTCTTAACATGGGGAGTTCTTGCGATATGGTGTAATTTTCATAAAAACTTAAAATTATTATAAAAAATATTATGTTTAATTAAAAATCTATTTCAAATAAGATGAAATAAATTAAATTATTTAAAATATTTTTGTAATATCTTTAATAATATTAATACACCTTTTAGTTTTAGTCATCAAGAATTTATATATTATACATACTTATAATTGGTTTTTGATTTGGGCCATTACTGGATCTGGAATTATTTTCCTTTTTGTTCAATGTTTAATATTGATTTGGGCCATTACTGGATCTGGAATTATTTTCCTTTCTGTTTAATGTTTAATATTGATTTGGGCCATTACTGGCATTGGAATTATTTTCCCTACAGTTTAATATTTTTCTCTTTTCCCACCTCCCCATATGTCACATTCAGCGACGCAAGCATGATTTCTCTTTTTTTCTTCTCCCCGCCTCGCTGTTCGCTAACCTTCTCTTCCGTCCCATATTCACGCAATCTGACAGGCAGTAGCCAATGAAAATATATTCATTGCTATTCAAACACTTTCCGCGCGATATAAGATGATTACAATGAAAACAAGTGGGAAAATTAAATATTTTAATATGAATAACCTTTTATTGATGTACAGCGTAATTTGGATCCCATTATGTAAAAGTTTTGTTTCCGGTGCTAACTTGGCTTCTCCGGTTGATGACAGGATAGAGCTGGGCAATTGCTAAATTGGTTTTATTGCAGGCATATAAAATGTGGGGGATTAAAGCTGAGGCGACTGTCTAATTGTATCCCTAGGTATTTGACTTTCGTTTGCCATGGGATAGCAACATTGAACATTTAAATTACATCATTTACAACATGATCAGTGTTGTAAATGATGTTTCACTTGTAAAAAGTATAGCGGAGCATTTGTCAGCAATGACGTCTATTCTCCATTTCCTGAACCATTTTTCAAGGTTTGTTGCTGTGTTTTGCAATCTCTGCGTTGCTATGTGCAGCTTGCGTGATTTGGTCATAACTGCCATGTCGTCCGCGTAGAAAGCCATTGTGGTTAATACTGTGCTTGAGACATCCGCAATATAGATGTTGAAAAGTAGCGGAGATAGCAGGCAGCCTTGTGGGACACCTGATGATTCTTCTCATAGAAGATCGGAGCCCATGCAATTTAATTTGGAATTTCCGGTTTTTCAGGTAGGAATCAATGAGCTTGGTGAGATATAATGGAAAAATAGATGGAATCTAATTAGATGGAAAACAGAAAATGCCTTATCAAAGGCATTTTCCGCATCAAGAAATATTACTCCTGTATGTTACTTTCAGTTAAACTAAGTTGTAATGCACTCTATTAATCTGTGAACCTGTTGAATTGTGTTTTTACCTGTACGAAATTCGAATTGCTTTTTAGGGAAAAGGGTGGTTTTGTTTGTCAACTCTTGCAGACGGTTAAGGATTATTTTTCCCAGGCACGATAGGAGGGTGATGGGTCTGTAATTCTTAGGGTGCTGAGGTGCTTTCCCAGGATTGTGAACGAGGATTATGTCTGCCAGTTTCCAACGAGTGGGGAAGTAACTGAACCTTAGCATTGCATTAACAATGTGATACTGCATGCATGACAGCTTTATGAGGGAGCGCTTTTATTACTTTGTTGGAAATCTCATCAGGTTCTGGGCCTTTTTGTTATTAAGTCTCCTGATTGCAGAATATACTTCCATATATAGTTAGAGCTGCATCGTAACTCCAGGGCGTCAGTGTAGGCTTCTACTTTTTCATCGTTATATAGTACACAACAATGGAATTGAAACTGTCGGGATATTTAACCAATCCAACAACAAATCCGTGTCACCTACAGAAATATATGAGATCTTAAGAAAACTAAATAACAAAAAGGCTCCGGGTCCGGATGGAATAACAAACAAAGTGCTCAAGCTGCTTCCCCGCAAAGGGGTTATGCATCTGGTAGCCATCATTAATGCCATCCTTCGGCTGAATTATTTCCCAGAGCGATGGAAACTCGCTGACGTTTTCTTAATTCCAAACCCTGTGAAAAACACACAGTTTCCTGAAAATTGCAGACCGATCAACCTTCTGTCATGCGTAGGTAAGATAGCCGAACGGACTATACTCACACGAGTTCATGAGGCAGCAGACATCAACACTGTCATTCAAGACGAGCAATTCGGCTTTAGGAAATATCACTCCAAACGCTACAAATTTACAGAGTCGTCGAATATATCACCCAAGGGTATGAATGGCACCAACACTCTCGCGCAGTCTTCCTGGACATCACTCAGGCATTTGATAGAGTGTGGCATCATGGTCTAAGTTTTAAGCTACACCAAGTTGGAATTCCATTACGACTATTTCTACTCATCAAATCCTACCTAAAGAATAGAACATTTAAAATAAAACTCAATAAAGGAGTCCCTCAAGGCTCTCTGCAATATCTCCTACTCTTCTCCATATACATGGCAGATCTCCCCAAATTGTCCCCATCTATCACCGCTCTATATGCCAATGACACAATCATCATAGATAGATCCCTCTGGCCACAAACAAGCTGCAGAGAGCAGTCAATTAACTGGAGGATTGTTACACCAAATGGCGTATTGCAATCAACCCAGGAAAGAACTCTGCAGTACCCTTCATCAAACGTAAAGCAGAACCGAATATAAGCATACAATTGTTTGGTAAAATCATCCCATGGCACAATTCTACTAAATATCTGGGTCTTCATCTTGATAGACGCCTAAATTTCAAGATACATAGATAGTGTCGCCACTAAAGCAAGTCAGACCATAGCACAGCTATATCCATTTTTGAATAGGAACAGCTTCCTAAGCATAAGCAACAAAATTCTCCCGTACAAATCAGTGATCAGACCACAACTAACTTACGCCTCTCCAACCTGGGGACACACAGCTAAAAGGAACATCAACAGATTACAGACAATCCAGAACGAATGCCCTAAGAATGCATTTAATGCCCCGTGGTTCATCAGAAACATCCAGTTACACCAAGAAGCCAATCTTCCAGATATCAAGACCTCCATGATAGACATTGCAGAGAAATTCTTCACAATCACAGATAATTCGACAGACAGCAGACTACAAACCCTCAGATCGTTTTAAACATAAAAAAAAACAAATCCTCCATCGCAAGAGAAAGCTGATACAGACTACAATGCTAACAATGAGCGTGTAAATTACCCATAGTAATCCCATCATCCACAAACTACAATCCAGATGAAGGGATGAAGAGTCAAGGACTCAGTCCATCAACCAAAGAAGTTCAATGTGTTGGGATATTTAAACTGTCAGATGTATAAAAAATTCCAGACTTCACCAGTGAGATGCAATCGATGTTGTAAGAATTTCAATTCATTGCTCGCAGTCGCAGTTTAATTTGAAGTACTCGTAGGTGTCTGTTCACTATAGTGGATTTTGAAGTCCAGTGTGTGTTTTTATTAAGTTTAATAATCTTGTTCAGTTCTTCAGCAAAAATATTATTATTTAGATTTTCTCTTTAAACATGGCAAGTGGCAAGAATAACTCTCTAAATTTAAATTTGATTCTAAATCTCAAGGAAAAAAGTGAAGTGCATCAGTTAGGAAAATACAAACGAGCCATTGAAAGTGAAGATCTCAATGCCAGTCCTTCCCACTCACAAGAAACACTTCTGACACAGGTAATTCAGATAAAAGAGAAAGCGATGCTAGTTATGATTCAAAGATTCAAGTTTACAAGATTCTTCTAAAAAGAACAAAAAATCATATAAGCAAAAATTCAAAGAAGACTGGTTGGAGGATCCAATTCTTAAATCATGAATCAGTTCAGGTAAAAGTAAAGGACAAACTGCTTATTGTAAATTTGTGATAAAAGCATTAATGGTAGCAAAAGTCTAACGATTCGTCATGCAAACACTCCAAAACACAAGTAGAATGTATAATCTAAAAGAAGCACATCTGGGTATAATGTTATTGTTTAAATCCAGTTCCAAATACAAGTAGGAAAAACAAATTAAAGAGCTAGAATTAAGATTATGTGCATATATTGCAGAACACAATCTGCCTTTGAGGCTTATGGATACTCTTCCAACTCCATTGAAAACAATTGCCCCGGATAGTGAAATTGCTACGAAAATACAGCTTGGACGCACTAAATGTAACTGACTTATAAAAATGTTTTGGCTGTAGATTCACTCAATGAAATCTCGAAAAAACTTCAAAATACTTATTTTTCTTTAATTATTGATGAGTCAACTGACATTACAGCAATTAAATCTCTAGCAGTTGTGGTTCGTTACTATGATGATTCCACAAAATCAGCAGAGGATTCGTTTTTAAATATCATTGGTGTTAGTGAGGAAACAAGTTCAGCTTTGTTTGAAGCTCTAATGGAATTATTATACAAGCTGAAGGTGCTTCTTGCAAACTTATTAGGCTTTGCTGCTAATAATGCTTCAGCTATGATGGGACAACATTCTGGCATTGAGGCTCGCCTTAAATCATTAAATGAACATTTATATGTCGTCAGATGCATATGTCACAGCTTTAATTTATGTGAAGCTGAAACATGTCTACCAAATTCATTAGAACTATGAGGAGATATTTACAATTTCATACAAAAAAAAAACCGAAATGATTTTCGGTTTTTTTTGTATGAAAATCTTGAAAATTGAAATTGAAATTGAAATGAAAATTGAAAATTGAAAATCTTTGAAAATTTTGTATGAAGATGAAGACGTGAATATCGTCTTCATCTTCTAATTTCATCAGTAGGAGATAAAATGAAAATGATTATGAAATATTTCACGAAAACTCAATATGTTACAAATATACCAATTGAAAAGATAATCCAGCTGACAATGGTCAGTTTTTAGACATAGCAAATGTATATCTATGGGCGAGAGTGGAAGCCCTTCTAACGAGTTTAGATAACAGTGAAGTTCCAGAAAGAGACATAAAACACGTCAAGGTGAAACGTTTGTCCTATGTTGAATTCTGTAGCCAAGTTTTCAAATGAATAAAATTCAAAGGTCCTGTATTAAAACGTTTAGCGATGTTGAATCCTTAAATGTGCAAATCAGACTGTTTTTACAATATGTATATGCCACTTGCTGTAAATTTCGCTAATGTTATTGAAGAAAATAGTTACGAAAATCTCGATAGAGAATGGAATCTATTGAAGACTGTAGAAGCATTGCAAAAGATCAAGAATTCATGGTTTTTTTGGAATAAAATTTTTGAAATGAAAAATGCGGTAGGAGAAAAAAAATTCCTAATTTAACAAGATTAGTATTAATCTTGTTAAATTAGAAAAAGTGAAACATTCATCAGCTATAGATTTTACTATTTCTGCAGAGTTAATTAATTTAGCAAAATCTGATAAAAATAATGAATAAATACTTCCAGTATTTTTCTTGTGAGTTATAATCCATGTATATATGTAAAGAGCCTATTAAATAACTGAAAATTTAATGTTGCATTATTTACATAAAATGTTACATAAAATATAGTATTTTTGTTTGAGATTTAGTACCTTTTTCCTGCATAACTTGGTACAAAATGTTTTTGCTAGGTGGCCAACCTGGCCCAGGTTTGTTCTTGATTTCCTGATTCCCTCATCCTGATTAAAATTAACTTAATCAGGAAAAAGCAAAATTTAAACTAATAATAATGATGGAAGAATATATGGGAAATTACGATACAATGAACGACAGTTGTTCAGATGGAGTAAAAGGCATTTTTTTAATTTTTTTAAAAGTGCAAACACTTTGGATAACAAGAATTTGTAGCAACAGATGTATCGTGTAATTTCGAAAAGATGGATAGTATTTTCTTCTCATTTCGATTTTTTTACACTCCACCATGGCTTAGCTGTTATCTGGTATTGCTAATATGAAGTTGATTGTATTTATAGAAAAGTTTTCAGCATGTCCAAGTCAAAGTGTTAACTTTAAATTAATAAAATAACGTTGCTAAAAATAAAGTAATATTTATCTTATCTATTTTTATTTATTTCTTTTTTGGAGCAATTTTAATTTTTTTTAAAATCAGCATTGAAAATAAATCAAAAGTTTCTTGCAAAATATCTAAATGTAACATTTTATTGCAAAATTTCTTATAAATTAGAGAATGCAAACATGTCGACACCTTACTACTAGTGTTTCTCAAAGAATCAGAATTCGGCTATCTCACTGTCCACCGGGTTGCCCGCATTGTGTTCTAAGTAAAATACACTCATCGACTTGATCATGTGAAGAAATCTTTGAGTGTATATTAACGGTTTAATTTTCTACTGAAATTCAGAAACCAAAATAAAAAAATAAAAATGCAACGGAACAACCTTTCCAAAAATTGGGAAGTATATAATTACTGACATGAAGAAACTATTGTTTGGATGATCCAAACGCTTTTTTTTAATGATTGGAAATGATAACTTTTCAAGATATTTAAATTTATTTTTACTAATATTCAAAGTGTGCAGTTTTCAGCCAATGCATTTTTTTAAAAATTTCAGTAACTTGAACATCGTATGATCAACACCTTGAGAATGGCAAATCTCGTATATATAATTCAGAAACACAGTAATAAAAGTTTTAAAATCATGAAATTTTATAATAAGTAAAACGCAAAATATATTCAGAAAATGAGGAAAAATTATAAAAAATATTATTCACACACCTTAAATATAGTAAACTTTTGGTTATTTTGTCTAGAAAATATTTGTATACTTTATAGTTATATTTTGTGATTCTGGTTTGTGTTCAAAGTTGTACTGTGGATATTTTAATTCTAAAAAATTAAAATATTCAGATATTAATATTGAACATGTCGCGCATCGAACTGCAAGAATTGTTCCATTTCAAAGAATATCCACTTTAGGACTAATGATATTTCAGTTACCTCGCTAAAAGAAAAAATCGCGCTGGTAGAAATGCATGGTTGTGTTCCAGTAAATTCCAATAAAATTTAGGTATTTGTTTACATGAGATCCAACCTGTTATGAAGTGAAAGCTCAATAAATGCAGTTTATAGCTATAAATACACAAACATGAGCCGGATTACGCCAAATAGCATATTCCTTAAGTTAACGAGAAAAACTCGCTTTTCCCAATGCACCACAGTTAAAAGAAATGGTATCGTTGATGGAAGTTAAAGAAAACATTTATTTTTGTTGTACTCTTGCATGATATCCTCAAATTGTGCAATATCATTGATTATTACTCCATTGGCTAATAACCAGTCTTCCAACTCCCTTCAGCTTAAGCCACCTAAAGCAGTTGCCAAATGAAACATGATCTCAAGTGTGTGTGGGGGGGGGGGGGGAGTCTGAGTTCTTGCAATGACCTCTGTTCTTAATTAATCACAGCTTATATTAGGTATCCTCTGTATCATTATAACTGAGTATAGTCCATGCAAACAATAGGACAGAGCAGTGGCTTCTCTTTCGCAAAGATATTTCAATACAGCAATATTTATTCCGTATCCAAATTCTAAACCATAATTAGATCCTCTCAATTTAAACGGCCTCAAGAGATCCCTGCGAAACGGGCTGTTCCTCAGCAGGGCGTACTAATAGTACAGTGGCAGTTGATATTCCTCCATCCTTCTACGGATTTTATGCTTACAGCTGGCAATACTCAGTCGCCGTAACTCCTTTTGTCGCATCACACCTTCTAGAAGTATGTTCGTTTGCGTTTTCAATGAATTATGAAACTATCTTCATCGCCTGGTGTGATTTTCTCGCTTATCGAAGGTCTAAAGCCTCCTGGAAACAGGTTCCAAGTGTGATCTTTAGAGCATTGTCTTCGTATCATTTAAAAATAGATAAAACTGCAAAAATATAAAATATTTTATATTTTATAAAATATAAAAAAATAATATTCTCCTCTGTCCACCCAAGCTACTTACGTGTTATAGGTTTAGCGTCTTTCATGGGTAGGAGCCGGGGTGATAATTGTTGAATTTTTGGGTAGTGATGACTCTAATACTGCGAGATAGAAGAGGTTAGGGCCTCACCATCTTATCTTTCTTCTACATATTATGGATCTTAGGTCGAAGAGCTTTGGTCATAAGAGTCAGTCGCAGAAGAACTTCAGCCTCTGCGACTGACTCTTATATAACGACAAGGACGAAGATGTCGAAAAGAATAGTAGGATGAACTCCAATAACATGGCTTGTGAAGATGATAATCCCAAATCTATCAAGACGGTAATCACTGAATCAAGTTTATATAAAAATCACAAATAGGCTTTTACAAATAGCCAGAATATTAATACCAAATTGGTAAATTTTACAGTTTGATAGAAGAAATTTTAAATATGTACATAGACGTAATGGAATTTAGTTAACAACGTGGACAGGAAATAGAAAAAAAGTTGAAAGGAAGGTTTTGCGTATATCTATTCTGGGTGAAGAAGATTGGATATTATTGGCCTGTAAGAAATTGGATAATATTGGCCTGTAAAAAGAATTAGAAACTATGAAAGTTTCGTAAGTGTTGGCCTGAAAGCTTACCAGAATATAATCCTCGGCATTCTCGAATTGCCTTAGCTTGGACTTAAAAGACACGAGCTTTTCCCAAGCGTCCATATATTCGCCTTTTATTAGTGCATTTGATAAAGGTCTCACTGTTCTGACAACAGTTTCGAACTGGTTGGTTCTCTTCAGAGACCAGGCAGAAACCTTAAGAGAGCAGAAACTCTCGTTCACTACCAAGGAAATCGAAATGTCAGAGAAATATATTTTTCGTGAGTGAATTCTCTGCCAGTGTGTAAAATTACTTACTAAAAGAAAAAGAGAGAGAGAGAGAGAGAGAGAGAGAGAGAGAGAGAGAGAGATGGCAAAAAAATGACGATCTATTTGGTAAAGCTCAGCCCGCATTCCAGTTGTTTCAAAATTAAAAGTAAATTAGAAAAACACAAAGAAATTCGTCTAGATTGAAGTTAGCTAAAGAATGACAGTTAAAAATAATCGTTTGAACACATTCGAGAGTTTAATTTACATGAATGGAAACTGATAATAAACTGAAGATAGAATAAGACTGGAAAAGTTTTAAGAAAACTGGCAAAGAAGACGTCTATAACTTTATCTCCAAGAAGACTCATAATAAGAGAAAACAATGTTTAAATGAAAGTATATTAAATCTGTTCAGATAAAGAAGACAGTCAAAATAAACAAATAAACCAGAATGTAAATCTTTAATAAGGAAATCATGGCATGCAGAGAGGCCAAATAAACATGGCTTAATAATATCTGCCAGAAAATAGAAGACCTAGAAGTAAAACACCAAACTCTAGAAATACACCAAAAAAAAGTGTCAGACAAAAAATGAACGGACGATCCACACAACTTTTCAATCAGTTAGAAAAATGTCGTTTGAAACAGGAGTTAAGAAAAAGATGGGTTGAATTGCATTTCAGTTCGTTTCAGAGATGAACAGAGAGAAATAATACCAGAGTCTAACAATCTTTAAGACAGTACTTCAATACTGCAAAATGAAAGAAAGAAAGGAAGGAAGACAGGAACATAAATGGTTGAAAAACATAAAGGATCGACTGGATCTAAACTACGCAGAGGACAAAAGAGACAGAAGAGATGAAGATTCATAGCCAACAACTGGATGGAGATGACACTTGATTGGACAGAACAGGACATAGATGATGAATTAGAGATAATAGCGCAGACCACATGGTTGATAAATTTAAATGTCTTGGAAATCAAGTTTATAAATCAGCGAAGGAAAATACGTGATGAGATTTATTTTCCTTCTGTTTACACAGTTCACAATCTTAAAATTTCTTAAAGTGAGAATATTAATAACAATATAAAAAAACATTTTTTCGGTTGCGGAAACGTGCTGAAAAACAAAAGTTTTTAGAACAATGGATAACAAATAAAATTGAATTGCATAATAATAATAATAATAATAATAATAATAATAATAATAATAATAATAATAATAATAATAATAATAATAATAATAATGATAATAATAATAATAATAATAATTCTCTTTATATTCTCAAGTCATATGGTAGTTAATTTACTTAAATTTTAAATACCACAATTTCGTGTCATATTCTGTGCACTTTGCAAAACTAAGAAATGACATAGATGGTCATAAATATCCCTCCAACTATCGAAAAGATGTTTGCTAACAGGAGATAATTAACAGAAAATAATCAATACATGAGTGAATGAAATGTACTCTTTCTAGTGTAGTGATGATGCTGCCATTTCAATTGTAACGTAAGTCCGTTCCTTGAGTATTAAAATGTTACTTTCTAAAAATACGTAATCTCACATTAGGAAATATCTTTAAAATGCAATATAAATGAATCTATTATATTGAATTAAATTAAATGAATCTATTCATTACTACTATAATGAATATATAAATAAGTTCTTCCCATTAAGTGGATATAGAATTCAACATTATTTCAAAGCCCGAATAGTGGTCTCGTCTTTGTTGAGGGGGTCTCGTCAGTGGGAGTCAGACCCAGATTCAGGTTGAAGTGATGCAGAATTATACTTTACCATATGAGTTGCCAAAAAAGGTGTCACATCACAAAAGGCACCAAAATTACTGAAATAAAGAGCCAAAGGGCTTCACTTCGGCGATGCAAAATTATCCAAATTAAGTGGATATTGAATCCAATATTATTCAAAGCCGAATAGAGAAACTACAAGAGTTTCGTGCCGAATATATAGAAACTAAAAAAGTTTCGGCGAAACTTTTTTGACACCGTTTGAGAACGAAGCAAACACACAACCAACACAATTCTACAAACATAAATGAAGTTTTAAGGAACGCAAACCTCACAGGAACACCAACACGAACAATTTTACAACCACAATGAGCTCTTCACTGACCAGATAATATGTTTTCCTAACAGAACAAAACAGACACCGTAAGACTCGTTGCACCTACTGTTTGTTAACGAACACTCACTTCAACAATCCACAAAATCCAAAGACACGACCAACACACTTCTAGAAACTCCAAATGCAGTTTTATCAACACAAACATCACATAAATACAAAACGAACAGTTTTACAGATACTTAAATAAATTGCTATCACCTAGCTGTTCTCCAATAAAGCATATTTCTAATAGTAATCTGTGTATATAATTGTGGAAAAGGATGAGTGTAAACTGCAATAACGGCTTCTATTTTTCAATATATGTTATTTTGAATATCTTTTATTAATTAAAAAAAGATAGATTAATTCACATATTAGGAATACAGGATGATTCTATATTATCGGAAAGATGGACATTCGCGTTACACTTTTTAGCGACAGTTTAATGTCCTGTGTGTGGGTGTTGCATAATAGAGGTTTTCATTTAAGAACCCACGAATGAACGAATATAACTTTAAGTTATTTCAGAAGTTCCAAACATAAGTAGACAGAGTTTATATTTTATTTCTTAATCATGATCAATTTAATCCTTAATGAACAACTGCTATATGTTTGAGATTTTTAGAGCTAATATTAACAATTACAAAAAGCAAAAATACAAATCATACATATAAAAAACTATTATTTATTTTCATTCTATTATATATAAAAATATTATTTCCAAACACAAACAAAAAAAACAGGTAAAATGTTTAGTTTGTGTTATAAATTATTAAAAATATAAACATGTCTTTTTTGTTATTTGAAATAATAATACCTTTTCAAGTCCTTATAGTCCTTATAAGGACTGGCTTAAAGGGGCGAAGCAAGAATGCTTTTCATCTTCCCCGTTATCTGTAGAAAATAGTGTAGGGATAAGGTGTTATTGAGCTATTAAAGCTCTGATCATGGCAGGAGGGTAACAGCAATGGCCGAGCCTCAGTTAGAACTTCATTGGCTACAGCATTGTCATCCATTACCCGCCAAGGGTATTTTGGATTGAATGAATCAGTCACCGCATCTCCATACCTTTTCAAAATACATAGAATATACTTAAGTTTTCGTGTATTTATTATTTACTAAGGTGACGAAGTTTGATAAAATTTGGGAGGTCATTAAAACTACATTATAATGAAAAGCATCTTGAAATGACATTTTAATTATGTATTTTGTTTAACATTACGGGTTCTCTATCGCAAATGTGCGATTGATATCCGGAAATTATTTCTAAAGTATTCTTAGGAGATGCAATTTTTTGCTAGCATTAGTAACCTGATAATGAACTCTCAAAATGTGATTAAGCTTCGATGCGGCTAGGATATTTTGAGTTGATTAATAGAGTTTTGGAACCTTTAATTTTTAATGATATTTTTCTATAATATTAAAATATATATGTTTTTGTTTTTGTGCGTGCGCGCGTGCGTGTTACTAGTATAATATTGAAATAATATTATTCATATTAATGCACTAAACATTTAGTTTTAAGAAATTTATATAAGAGAAAGAGAAAAAAGAATTCTTCCTAACATGCATAAGATGAAAAACTATTGTATGGTTTCTTTCAATTTAATTAACATTAAAAGCAAAGTTTAATTAAGGCCTTAATTAACTCTTTAAATAAGAAGTGAAGAAAGGTTTATGACGAGATCTACTGAGAAGATTATGAGATACCATCTGAAGAAATGGATTCCATGTGAGGAACGAATGTGAAGAAATCCAACTGTTGCTCAAAAGTTTTCCATATAATCACATTGAGGTAAGTTTAAAAGAATATTAAACTTATAATCCAGTGATTATCAACCTATGGGGCAAGTGGAAATCAAAGGAAAAACTGAAAAACAACTTTATTGAAACAAAATTATTTAATGAAACTATTTATTCACACAAAAACAATATAAAAACAAAAACATAAAATACACTCAGAAACTAAAAAAATAAAATGTATAAAATCCACTGTATTGAATAAATTAGGTACGCTTACGGGAACATATAAATATTGCAAAATATACCGATCAACTAATTAAAAGTAAACAAAACAATGAATATAAAATCAATGGCTTTCTTGGGCTTGTGTTGCTGAGCAAAGCTTTTCATATGATGGTGATACACTGGAATATGACACTCTTTGTTCTCTTTCTATATTTAACTGAGATCGATATTTTGTTTTTAAGGCAACCACTGCAGAAAACCCGATGTCACAGAGATAAGATGTTGGAAATGGCAAAAGTGCACGAAAAGCTCTTGACTTACGTGCAGAAAATTCATCATCAATACCGGCTGAAAATTCAAACAGCGATTTAGATGCAGATTGTCTTTTGATTTCGCCGCACTTGGTGTGAATTCTACAGTTTGATGCTCTTCTTCAATTGAGAGCGCTTAAGGAGTAATTTTAAACGGGTTGTTTTTCAACCCACTTTTACATTGATCTTTACCTTTTTGTTCCATAACTCTAGTTTTTTTACAAGAAGCATTATCTTTTCCCACTCATCTCCAAGATATGTATTTTTCCTTGTAGTTGCAGTTTTAATATATTTAGTTTCTTAAATATGTCCACCAAGTAGCTCGTTTTCATCACAAATAAGTGGGCTCTAACCTTTTCTGCTTCTTCATGATTTTCTTCTTCCAAGAAGATTGCTATTTCTTCTCTTAATTCGTAAACATCTTCCCTGTGATAACCTTCTTGTCTCGCAGATAAATAGTAACGCTGGATATTCCACTCCAGCCATGTCTCTGCAAAGTTCAGAAAACAATCTTGATTTTAAGGGTCTCATTTTTATATTATTCACAACGGTTATAATTCACGCAATGTTTAGACCAGGACTCGTTTTTCTTGTAGCAAGAGATCTTTTCTATATCGATCATGCAATGTGTCCAAATACATTGTGTGGATTTTATCCTCACAAGGGCTTGCAAACATTTAAACCTTCCATACATAACTCGAGTACCATCAGTGCAAATTCCAACACAATTTTTCCACTATATGTTTGCCTTGCATAAATCGTCCAATATTTTGAACAATTCAGGTGCTGTGGCTCTTCTTTCTATCGATTTACAAAACAGTAACTTCAACTGCTGATATTCCACCGCGAAATCAAACATCAGCAATTAAATGACAATGTTTGTTGCTATCTGTTGCCTCGACAAGCTGAAATGAGAAGAATTGTTCACAAAGCTTCCACAAAAGTTGTTGCTGCATATATTCATATATATCACCAATTCGCTGAGCACCAGTATCATTTGATAGAGGTATGCATTGTAGTTGTTTAGTAAAACTTTCTCCGAGCATAGTTTCCACAATATCAATCGCAGCTTCTTCTCCAAGTATGTGGCTTTTACATCTAGATATTTTATATGCAACTTTGTAAGAAGCTAGTAAAGCTTTGCAATTTACAGACAAAGCTTTCGTAATACTAGATTTTTGCTTTACAAAACATTTCAGTTTGGCAGCAAAGACCTATCGAAGTTTGTTAACATACGCCTCATAAATGTTTCCTAATATCTTTTAAATTTATTCAGTTTCATGCTATCAGCCGCTAAAATGTTTCGAACAAATAACATACAGGAATCTTTCTTCATCATTTATTTCGGTCTTTGTAAAACGGAAGTATAAATATTCTGCTGCATACGTTCTTGATTTTACTTTCGGAGTGATATTCTGTGAACCTGAATAATTTGATGACATCGACGCTCCACAGTCGTCTGATGTCACCTTACATCCAATTAAACATTTATCCATTTTTCTACACTAGAAAAGATTGTTTGTACTCCTATTCGCAACCACTGTGTATCACAGTAGTTGCGAATAGGAGTAAAATTACGCCTACCCCATCGACTTCTCGCTGTTGGTCACTGCTGTAGTGTTACTGCCGGTCTTGCCATTTTAAGCCTTATTTATACTCGTAGAAACATTTCCAGAACATTCGAGACTTCCCGTGATGAAATCGCAAATGTTTCCGAAAGGCCAATACGATTCAAACGGTCTGTGCAGTGATGACAGATCTATACAATTTTCGAAAGATTTGATGACGTATTTAAAATTGTATGAATATTTAAAAATTTTAATTAATTCTTAGTTGTTGTTTTTTTGTTTGTTTTGCTAACTTTTATGGGTTTTTTTTCAGTGTTTCAACATAAGAATTGCAATGGGGAAAGGTGAGGGGCGCCAAAAAACTAATATTAAAAGATGGGCCACACATGAAAAGGGTTGAGAAACGCTGCTCTAAAATATAAGAAAATTGTAACAATCACAGTATAATAATCGAGATTTATGTGGCGCCATCTAGTGGATAAGTAAATAAACATTGAAATAAGTTAGAATCGTAACTTGTTTTAATGAAATTCAAAACTAGTTTCTGTTCTAGAATTCTCGCTATAAGACACAATATTTAAGAGTATAAATACAATATTTGAGTAACATAACGATAAAACCTAATATGAAAAGCATTCTATAATTATGGCAGTCAGTGCAAATTGGATATAAATCTCATTATACTTATCTTTATATATTAGATCTAATGACCTGATTTTGGTCCGTACCTAGGACCGAAAGTAGTGTAGTTTGTCGGAATAAAGAGATACGTGGGTGGGCTGAAAAGTTCTGATAAACACCTAGAACAAAAATGATAAAGCAACTGATATAATCACAAGAAATAACATACACTTATGTTAAAACATTTTAACCTTCCTGTTTCACCATATTGTAATACTTTGTTCGTTTTCTTTTAGGTTGTATATCAATTCCTGCATGATCATTATCACAACTTTTCAGCACATCCTCGTACTCTTATTCCCAAATATCACCTTCCCATCTTGGTGTAGGCTTCTGTGGAGAGAGAACATGCTAGGAATATTTTATCTGGCTGAGATATCCAGACGATATTTTCATCGACTGGCCTGGGTTTAGGGTTTATTGTCCAATTGGAAGCTTTCATCAGTACCTCCACAAAGCTCACCCTCGAATTATATTCATTATTGAATTAGAGGCAAATATTTCTTTAAAACACCGGACGTTACCTACACGCAACATCCCATTACCACCCGGTGCAAAAAATAGGCATCAACCGTTCCCTACTCGATAGGGCTTACAGAGTTTTTACTAATGTAGATAAAAGGAACAAAAGAGTTAAAATACCTGAGTTCAGTCTTATCAAAGATGGCCACAACAGAACATTAATTTAAAAAAATCCCATATTAACCTCCAAAACAATTAGATGAACAGGAAAACCAAGACGAGCAGTGATTCTCTCATGTATACAATCAGTCCACGGATAAAGCATCAAGGATGCTTCCTCAAAAAATATACAGGTCGCCTTCTTCCTAATCAACAAGTCTCTAATTACCTCTAAGGCCGTTTCAGTAAAGATATTGAAACGGCCTTATGTCACCTCGTAAATCGATTTCATCTTTCATCGTATGTTTTAATATTTGCATGTTTTATCTACGAGGCCTTTACATTGGTCTTTCTCATCCCTTACAATTTTCAAATTCTAGATTTTAATATTTTCACTTTTATAGTTTAGAATATTTATAGTGCATTTACTATTAATATCATAACATTCATTACCGAATTTATCCTCGTCCACATTCCATCTTTAATTCTCCTATCATTCTTATTCTTTTATTTATATTTCTGTTTTTAAATTATCACTTCAATGGATCTCCATTTTACTATTCTATCTGTGACCAGTATCATACTCGGTCATCCCCGTCTGCAATGTCCACTCCAAATTACAAAGATCGTTCTTGCCAAAGGTACAGCAAAGAATAAGCAATAACACCTATATATGATTAGTTCATTAAATGTTTAAATTAATTTTTAATATAAAATGAGTTTCAGTTAAAAGACACGTTCTGGTTTGATCCAAGGGTGAGCATAACATAAAGCTTTGCTTATCTCTTAATATTCCTAGCATCATCTTCCTAATAGAAAGATGAATATTTCTCTGTTATTTGTAAATCCAGTGTATCACTGGACTGTGTTTTCGGCTAATCAAAATCATATCGTACACAACCTGATCATAAATAAGCTCATCCTCCTTCGCAGTACTGGATATGGCTATATACATGATCACAGTGATATGGCTCATACAGGTAAGGAAGGAGTCCATAGATAAACAGAAACAGTAAAATGGGCCATACTGAAGAGGCACTATCAGAGGAACACATTTGCAACAAATCAGTTAAGGAAATTTCTGCCTGTTGTAGCTTCCCAGATCAACTGTAAGGAGAAAAACAGCACCATCGCGACTTGTCAAAAGACATAAAATCAGAGTAAGACCATCGAGTGCTAAAGCGCGTGGAGGAAAAAAAAGTTCCCGGCAATTGTTATTGGTATACTATTGCTTCGAATTTCAACGCAACACAAAAGACGGTGTATAGTTGAAATAATTGATTTTATAAAAAGGTATTTCATGATATCATCTAAATTCAACCTGAGAATAAAAACAGCCATTTTTAATAAATTCTTAAATTTATATTAATTTATTTGTTATTTTATACACTAATGTTTTTCAGCACAAACCATATTTCTCATGTATTGGACCGTTTTATAAGAGTTAATGTCTTTCAACAATTTTTATGTACATATTTTATTTTACAATCTTCGTTATATAAATTAAAGAACAAATTAATTCGAACAAGCCGAATTTTCGTTAAGTTTTTGGTTTAGTTTATGTTTCACTTCCCAATCATTTTGGTTGAGTGCTGTCTCTATGATGTTCATTAATAGTGTTATGCGTTTTTAATTGTGCAAACCAGTTGACATTCGAATTGTTTTATCCAATTTGTTTAGCTATAAAATGGATGCATCTCCAAGAGAGCGTTTAAAAATATGTACTCTTACTCTTACTAGACACACACACATTCATGACTCAAAGACAAATTGCCAGTGAGTGTGGTGTTATTTGGGAAAATGGGTGCTTCTTTAAACTTCTTTAAAATCGCTAAATGCGATTTTAAAGAAGTTTATGGATAAGCACCCATTTTCCATGGCAGAAAAGAAACATTTGGAAGAAAAAGGAAAGCTACACTTGCTCAAGATCATTTCCGAAAAGCAAAATGAATCCAAGATGGTCTGCTTTAGACATAAATAGAAACTTGGCAGCTAGTGGGATTAATATTTCTTACATGACAGTCCGTCAAAGATTATTGGAAGCAGGGAGGACTGCCCACAGACCAAAAATGAAACAACCTATTGACGAAGGCTATGCATAAAATGAGGCTTCAGTGGGCAAAAGTGTACAGAGATTGGACCTTTGCAAAGTTGAGAAAGGTCCTATTCTCAAATGAGAGCCATTTTGTGCAAGGAGAGCGAGTTCCCCATGTTCACAAACCAGTCGCTAAGAAGAATACTCCCGCCCACCATCACAAGCTCTTAAACACCCAGCTAAAAAGACGTTTTGAGGGATTGTTTTACACATGACAGTCCAGGATGATGAAACGTGACCATACATAACAATATTGGAGAAACGAATGGTCCCACAGATCAAGAAATACAAAGAACTCATCATCTTCGAACAGGATATCGCTCCATGCCACCCTTCAAGAAAAGTGAGAGTTCCTCAAAAATCGCAACATCCAATTTCTTCTTTGGCCAGGTAACTCTCCTCTCATTACCCGATAGAAACTTTGTGGGCAATAGACTTGGAAAATTAAATAGTGTTACAAAGGATAACTTAATACAATTTATGATAACAGTATGGTTTTGAGATGCATACATAAGAAAATCAGTTCTACGTTGGTAGGCTGAATGCCTAAGCTAATTAATGAACTTATTAAGAAGAGAGTAGCACGTATAAATAATTAGAGGAGTTTAATTTTTGTGCTTTGTTTTGCGAAATTAATTTTTTTTTTAAATGTGAGTATTCTAATTAATTCGTTCGTTACTGTACATTGCTATCCAAACTCTACGGATGAACACTATGTCTGAAGATTACACTCGCAAATTCAGACCAATCATCGCGACAATTTATATAAATGACGATTTCCAGTAGAAAGAGGGAACATATTTAAATATTGGAATCGTGCGCAAAGGGGTCACGTGGTAGCACTCAATACGATAAAAGGCAAATAAGCGAATTGCGTTTGAAGGAATTACGTTTTGCTGTTATATCCAAAAATCTGTCCTCATGCCCCGTGGTAGAGCGAGGATTTTGAACCCCACCCAGAGGCTGGATACAACACTATGTGAGATTCCATACTCTCTGGCGATATCACTAATTCTGCCTTCTTCAATCTTTCCAATAATTCTTCCCCGCGTGAATTCATCTAGATGATGTCTTTGAGACATTACAAGACATCAACGTTTTCAACTTTATTCGTTCACGAAAAGAGCTTCCTTCAAACGCAATTCGCTTATTTGCTTTTTATCCTATTGAGTGCTACCACGTGACCCCTTTGCGCACGATTCCAATATTTAAATATGTTCCCTCTTTCTACTGGAAATCGTCATTTATATAAATTGTCGCGATGATTGGTCTGAATTTGCGAGTGTAATCTTCAGACATAGTGTTCATCTGTAAAGTTTGGATAGCAATGTACAGTCATAAGTCAGAGCACCGAAACCGGTGCTCTGACTTACATGCAAGAACTGTAAATTATCAGTCAAATCATCCTTGCATGTAAGTCAGAGCTAAACGCGGACTTCTCGATTTTTTTAGTAATGTGCATCTGACCATTGAACATGTTTCATTTAACGTCTAACGAGGGATAAACGTTTGCGAAAGAATAGCATATACTCAAACATAAAGTTAAAGGAAAATTAAAGAAATATGATAAAATTATTGTATCAAAGGATTTATTCAGTAGGATTCCATTCCATTCGTTTTATGAATATATGCATTACTTTTATGCATTAAATGCAGTTGTGAATTTAATTCTGCAACACTGAGCATCTTGTTTTTGTGTTGTGCTTCCTTCATTTCCTGTATAGTAATATTTCCCTGCGCTACATTAATTCTTATGTGGGAGCGGTTTCGCTTCATTCCACATCCTTATCATTTAGCAGCGTATACCCAAAGTGGTTTGAAAACAGGATCCACAAGGAAATTAACAAGACAAAACTTGGAAAGTTGACGTGTGTTGACAAACAACTGAACATTCTTGGATTATCAGTATATTTGAATTAGGAGTTTAAATAGCATACCGCGAAACCGAAAATGTCGTATAAGCCCATGGGTGTCGTTGCTCAATTTCAAGCACGAAAGGGCCCTTACATCGTCCAAAGTCTCGAAGGATTGTTGTTATGGAGATTAGATTTTCATACGGGGATTACTGTTCGTAATGCCCAGTCCTTATTTCAACTCCATTTGAGATTCACTTTCTGAACCGCTTTCTATGTAGGATTATGATATATTTTACTATCCTTAAGAAAGGTTCAACCTATTTACTGCTTTATCCAGGTTCCCCTGTCCTTCATGCTGCATTTAAGCCTTTTGGAGGCCCATTACATTTCTTGATGTTTCTCAATGAATTTTTCTACGCTAACTCATCTTCGGTTTCAAAATCCAATTTATTCGAGAAAAATATTTATCATGTCAGTGAATGAGAATCGAAACCCGATGTGAGAACTGCTCACTGGAGGAATGAAGTTGTTTGAAAAAGTTTTCCGAGTGTAATGGCTAGAAAAAACATTCTGAATTATGTGGTGCTCAGTTCATCTACGGTTTTGATGTATAACAGATCTATTTATTTATTGGAATTCACTTAAAATAAACTGCATTTGATAAGTGCTACAGGCAAGGAGAAGATAATCCTGGTTACTTTCTTTAGTTTCGAAATTTTCCGTGGAAAATTGGTTGGCCAACTTTCATTTCAGTGAATGCCTATAAATATTTCACATCAAAATAATGTTTGTTCGCTTTTTGAAACAAGTAATTATTTTAATTCAATATTTAAGATACTTTTATTCCCCATTTTCAAAAGGAAAAATACTTAAATTGTCATAAAATACCGGGAAATATTTGTTATATTAGAAATATTTTTACCTGTTTTCTTTCTTCATATACTTTAAAGTTGTTAGTTAGCTGCCTGTTTCTTTCATATACTTAAAAGAAGTATTGCCGTTGAATGTTGAGGGATATACAAAATCAGCGCACCAGACAAACCAGGAAACGAAATCTGTTAATGAAATCACCGCAAGACACTGACAAGAAACCTGAAAGGGCATCACGGGTTGCTACCTTGAACTCGATTGGCTTCTTCGTCTAATATAAAGGAAAACTCAAATCACAAAGCTAACGACATTCGTCAGAATAAGTACCCAAATGAACAGTTAGAAAGAAAATGCAGTTAGCACTTTTACTTTTCGTGGGATTTTTGCTGCCCAGCGTATTAGCCGATGATAATAATGTCAATGGAACCGATGGAACTGGAAGTGTTCCTACAAGTACGGAATATTCGCCTGAAATAATGGAAGTGAGAAATGCTTGGATTCAGATGATAAACAACACCCGCGTGGGAATCAAAAGCATGTTAAAGTCGTATCTTCCACAATTAGTTCGAGCTACGTACGAGATGGAACTCTCAGAGAAATGCATGGGAAGTCTCATGAAATTAATAAATGACTTGAGGAAAATGAAACTTTGGGCTTATGAAAGTAAGTTGCTTTATTTCCTTAAAACAATTAATACTTCATTTTCCTTTAAGGAGATTCAATGTCTGTTCTGAAATATATAAATTAAATCAAGTTAACTGGTATCTCGTAGAGAAAGTAAACATTTTAAGGACTTTTTTTTAATTACTAACTAAGATTATTGATTTTTAATGAGCATTTAGCAATACTGAATGTGTACCTATTTAGCTATATGAATATGTACTAAACGTCATTGGTAGTGTTTATTTATTTATTTGCGTTTTAATTGGCGCAAAATGATAACCAGTTTCATAAATCTGGTCATACAATCCTCTAATAATTCCATCTGGTATAAAATCTGGAAAACTTGTGTTGTTAACTTTTTCCCGGTTATTAAATATCTATATTTATGCACTTCTATACTGTGTTGACTCAGTAGATCATTCTGTAATATTTTAAACCATCCTTGCGTTGAATCCACTGTCTGTGGCATGTTTTAAAATGAATACCATTATTGATATTTTACTCATTACCAAACTAAATCATTTGCTTCGGATTCTATAAATGAAATCATCTCTTCGGTTTTAAGCATAATACTTTTAAATAGTATGGAGTCACACTTGAATGAATTTTGGTAATAATTTAGAACGTTGGATTCCCTTATCTGCGAACATCTCGTTCTACTGCTAAGTTCACAATATTAGGCATGTAATATTTCCCTGTGTGTAACTGTTATAGAAAGGAAATCTTAAAGAACAAACAGTGGTGATTTTTGTGGTTTCTTGTTGCAGTTTGAGGTAAAAATCTAAGCTATGAGACCAATGTTCGCAGTGAGGGTGTTCTCTGGTCAGTTTGTCTGTTTTGCCGGAGTAAAATTTCGCCTTTGTGAAAGATATTAACTCACATTCATTTTGAAAAGTCTTTAGGATGATTCCACGCATCCTAGATGGAATCCACCATATTTCGTCTGTAGAGCTGACTTCTTTAAAGACCGATGATTATTTGACGTTACATCGATAAGATTGTCATAAAACATAGGACACAGTTTCAAACATGTCGCTTACTAGGAACCCTGTCTTAATCGTCAATGAGCACGGTCCGGTAACCTCTATGAGAAGTGTTGGGGTGGGAACTAGAAAATGATCTATCTACATCTGTTGATCCTTTGTAGCTCAGCAATGACTTTTCATAGGAAAAATTACTTCGAATTTCGTCTTGGACGCGAAACACTTTTATAACGGCTTTTCGGCTGAGGGTGAATTAGCCAGTTTCATACGGACATGGAGCTTCGTAGCTCAGTCGTATAGACGAAGCTCTTTGTTCGAAAAAACTGGATTTGATTCCCATCCATGACGTGAGGAACTTTATCTTGTCTATTTTGACTAAAGGCGAGTTATCCAGTCTCATACGGAGGTGGAGAGTTTTTTCTCCCGGTAACTCGAACTTTTCATCCTTCAAAACAGCAAACGGTTTTCGTGAACATACACGGCTACAGTCATAAATACTTAAGGCAAGGAAGGCAACGGCTGCAACGCTCTCAAAGTGAGGAAGCCACAGGATCATTAGGAGATACGAAGATGAAACTTATCTTCAACTGATGAGATTGGCTCTGATTTACATTCTGAAAATTTTGGAATTTTTTTGTGTCCCACGATATAGGAAAACTAGTCTTAGCATAAATATCCAATTAATAGAAAAGATATCTACTGACATCGTGCGGCCATCAAAGTACATTTCGGAAAATGTGTAGGGCACATCTACCTGACATTTGTTCATCAGTACGTAAATTATTCCAAATTCGGGTCACGGAAATTTGACTCATATTTGTTATTTTTTTATTTCTTACAAAATTTTTCTACTGTTCCACTTTCTAATTAGTCAGTTGAACCTTTTTAAATGGCTATTTACAGAGACACATAGATGTAAAATAAATCAAAATTATATATTTCAATACCTACGTTTTTATTACAAGGAACTCAATAAAATGTAAGACTTGGACAATACGAGGGTGGTCTGAAAAGTTCTCGGCCTCGACCATAGATGGCAACACTATCGGCAAGATTTTTTTCTAAGTTGGTACATCTGTCATAAGCATCCATGTGAAATTGCAAGCCATTCTATCAAGTAGTTTGTTTTATACAGCTGTCTGAAACAAAAGTGTTGTCTGTATCCCTTGAAATGGATAAAATTGAGTATCGCACAGTTATAAAATTCTTTGTAAAAGAAGGTTTAAGAAGAAATTCATTCGAAGTTCATGAAAGTTTGTGGGAACTCTTCTCCTCCATTGTCGACATTTAAGAAATGGGCTGCCGAGTTTAAACTTGGCCGTACAAGCCTTGAAGGTGATCCACGTGAAAGACGTTCAAAAAGTTTAACAACACCAGAAATCATTGATCAAGTGCACGATATGATATTGGATGACCGGCGAATCGAAGTGCGTGAAATTGCTCAGACCATAGGTATTTCAAAATAAAGTGAAGGATATGTTTTGAATGAAGAATTGAAAATGAAAAGCTTTGCGCAAGATGGGTGCCACTCTTGCACACAGCAGACCAAAAACGCACTCCCATGAAAATCTCTGAACACTGATTGGAGCGTTTTAACAAGAATAAAGTTGATTTTGTGCACCGATGTATTACTATCGATTAGAAAAAGATGTTCTGGGGTTGTTTTTCACATCATGATCCAGGATCACTTGTGCCTGTTGACGGTATGATGAAAAGTGATCAATACATAAAAATATTGGAGAAAAGATTTGTCCCAGAGATCCAGAAAGTAGAATTTGTTTTCCAACAGGATCTCGCTCCATGCCACACTTAAAAAAAGTGAAAGAGTCCTCAGAAATCACAATATATGTGATTTCTGAGGACTTGCTTCAATTGCTTCATTAGTCAGGTAATTCTACTGACATTAATTCAATAGAAAATTTGTGAGCGTAGCGAAAAAGAGACTTGGAAAATTAAATTGTGACACAAAGGATAACTTAATACAATCCATAAGAAAATACACTTAATAAGAAAATTGTGTTCTACGTTGGTAGAATCCATTCCTAAGCGAATTATTGAACCTATTAGGAACAGAGGAGTACATATAAATTATTAGGTAAAGTTGGAGTTTAATTTTTGTACTTTTTTCTTGCGAAATTAAACGTTTTCTTAATTTTCAGAATATTTTTCATAATATTTTCACATAATAAAAAATATATATACTGTATATGAATATGAATATGAATATAAAAAATATGAATATATGTATAAAATATATATATATATATATATATATATATTTCCTTTTACAGGCGTGAATTTTATCTTTATCTTTTTTTTTTTTTTTTTCACTGAGATTTCTTTTATTCGTTATTTACAAATTTATGTTTAAGAATCTTACCTCTGTTTTTGAAGCGCTGTTTCTTGGATCCTTAGAAATTCTCAAATGCTTTCCAGGGTGTAGCGGAATTACGTACAAGAAATAGAATTATTTTTAATTAATTTTTAACAGATGATATTTAAACTTCCCCATATATATTTTCAGAACTATTTGACTAGTAAAGTGAACAATTTTTAACTTATTTTTAATATACATCTAATAATGTTTTCAGAAACGAACATTTCCGATTATACTTTATATTTTGATTTAGTGGTGTGTTAATAAAGATGCTTTTCTGTGGCCTGTGCAGTCCTGAGTAGTGAACTTTATTAGAATTGTGTAATATCGGAAGACCAATTCCTCTATCGACTTAATCTAGTACCATTTTCCCCATTATTATTATTATTATTATTATTATTATTATTATTATTATTATTATTATTATTAGATTTTGGATGTATAATAGTTACATTACGGGACAAGTCTGTTTGTAATAATAAAGAATGGTTCAAAATAAATAAGTTCAAAATAAGTGAGTGATGCTCAGAAGAATTGAATCCAATAATAAATGACACAAAAACACAGTGATAAATGGTTGTTATATCTGAAATTGCACCTGACGGGATTTGAACCCAAGTCATTCCAACCAAAGGAAATGCTACCGAAAACTATGGAGGATCCTGTAATAATACATTTCAATAATCGCGAAAAAGTGGAAAAATATGCATCCACTAACTTAATAACACATGTAAATATAAAGGATAAAAAAGGATTTGATTAAAAAAAAAGACTGAGAGCCACTACTCTAATTCCTTGAATATTATCGGAGGGCATACAAACATCTATGTTTGTGAATTTATTTGTGACTGTGTTGAGCGATATATCAAAACCGAGGTCTACAAATTGAAGAGAGCTGAAATGCTGTTTGCTTGCCATTAGGCCAGTATAGATAAGGAAATGAAGATACCTATATTATTGAAATTATATAATACTCTTGAGTCACGTTTGATATAAGTCATTTTGTACGCATTCCCTCATACTGGGAGAAGATCCTAATTGGGAGCTAAAGTATCTAATGAAGATAATTTATTTGTTTTGATTTAAAATATGGAGATTTTTCATCTTTACGAATCATAGCTCGGCCGCAGGCACGTGGGCGCGAACACACACACACACAAAAGACTAACCTTCATACGTTAAGGTTTTGTATAATAAAAAAATATTAATAAGACGAAGATATTTTATAACGTTTAAAGTTTCTCTGTTTTACTTAGTTGTTTCATATTCTTTTCTCTTTGGTTTAGTGTTAGATGCGTGGGGAAAGCCACCCAGTGGATTTCTTTACGCAACTGTCGGTGCACCAGGGACCTTTGAAGAATGCATAAACATTGTGCTTAAAAATAAAGTTGGTGGACGGGAAAAAGAAGACTTCCGAGGACAATACTGCACACTTGATATCCACCCTCATACTCCTACTAGAAAGCTTTTTTCAACATTATTTGAGTTTCCAAAAGAACTAAGCAATATAGCCGAGAATGATACGGTAAGTGGACATGGCGAAGGAAAGATTGCAAAACTGGTCCTAATTAAATCAACTTTATTATATCTTATCTTTATTATCTTAATTAGAAATCATATTTTATTCTAAAATTTGACTTTGTTCTTAGTGGTTTCAAAGATAATTTTAAGAATTGGTTTTCCTCTAGAAGCAAAGATATTGAGATAAACAGACTATTGTTTATAAGGAAGAAAAATAATGGAGGACCTCCGACCTTCCCCTAGGCCTTCCCCTGAGATTAAACTCTGATTAAACAGAATAACCTTTCTAACCGCGTTTATCTCCAGATTTCAGAACCATACGAAATTAAAAAGAGAGAGGGAAGGGACAAGAAAAAGAAAAAAATGTTATGCGAGATGAAAATCGTTTGAAACAAATGCGAAATTATATTTTCCCCCTTTTCTTATCGGTAAAATACGTTTGATTTTTCTTCCTTTTTTCAGAACAGAGCTCCTCTGAAACTGAATAAGCTATCCAAGTTTATTCGATTTGATTATCGCGATTTTCACAGTCGCGTATGATTTTTCTAACTGCTGATATTTTGACATATCATATCTTATTCCCATCAACATTTAAATTACTCTTGCTTACTTACGAACTTATTATTATGATAATTAATTATTTTATTATTCATTGCTATTGGGGAAATGAAATACGATGGTCTTAAAGTCGATTTCATCACTTCGCTGTAATCCTTCGACTACATTGTCACTGTGTTACTCTTTTTTTGTCTTAACCTCGATCAATTGTGTTTTAAATCCATCCATAACACATCATTTGATGAAACTGCTTGCAATTGACATGATTAAATGTAAATTTCTGATAATTTATATGCAATACGACATCCCCTGCATTGGGAATTATCGAAAATGCTAATCTAACGGATACTTTCTTCTTGTGATTGTGATGTGTACAATCTTTACGATTTATCTTGAAGGCTTGTTGGTTCTTCAGTCATATTTTCAACCAGTTTCTATTTTCTTAAGTTTCTGCGTGGTCAGTTCGAATGATTTTTCAAAAAGATCTGCTTCGTGAAATCTCTCTCTCAAATTAATAGGAAATTATAGCTAGCATTGAGGTCATTATTGCTATTAACATTGATTTTATGTTAATAGCAATAATGAGTTTTATATTCTTTTCAAGATAACGGCATTGATGCTAGACTCTGCATAACCATTCATCAACTCTGGATCAGGGACACCGTAGCTCAGTCGTTATTGACGTTATTGAGCCTTTCTATTGGAAGGCGCTGGTTTCGATTGCCGTCCTTGAAGATAGGAACCTTTATCTGGTTTCTTTTGACGAAAGGCGAGTTAGCCGGTCTCATACGGAAGTGGAGGTTTTTTTCACTCGGAAACTGGGGTTTCCTTCCCCCCCCCCACACACACAAGAACAAGCAAACCGGCCCCATGAACACGCACGAATCTACAGTCAATGAAAAACGTACACTCATGTATCTGCACGCCTAATCCCGTAGCCTTCAAATATGTCATTAGTGTCGTATTTTTATTTCCACGAAATAAATGAATCACACACATGCATGAAATTTATTAAACAGGAAGTTATTTCAGAGAAGACTGATGACGTTTCTGCTATTTTGGTCAAGCGAAATAGCTCACTTTATGATTATTAGAAAAGTAGATGTAAGTGCTCTTTCCTATATAAATGAACATGACATATCAAGGTTATTATTTGTAGTCCATTGTAATTAGTTAAGAGATGTGTGATTGCTAATTCCCCACTTGACATTTTTCTGGCTACTGTCTATAAAAGACTGTCTTAATGCTTAATAAAGTAGCATAGCCAGAGGGAGGAAAACGTTTTTAGGACAGCCTTTTTGTATGGTATTTTTCCTCGTAACTGTTTACGGCATTGGCTTCATGGACATTTTGCGTACTGCCCTATTTCTTCCTTTTAAGCACATTTTTATTCATTAATATTTAGAAAATTAACAAATCATAATTAAAAAATGAACATTAATATTATGCTAAATCGCAAGAAAAAAATATTCGTAATATGAACTACTTTAATTTATTAAAATAAATAAAAATTAAAATGCTTTGAGTATAAATTATCGTTTAGTTTATATTCTGTAAAACTTTAAAAATATAAGTCCCTAAAGGGAAAAAATTCTCCTGGACCATAATTTCATCGGAATATCCAGATACACCTTTTTATTTTTTGTATAAGAAAATATGGAAAGTTGTTGCTGTTTCTAGATGGACAGAAACGATAGTGATTTATCTCCCAGTCCTTTTCAGGACTTCCAGGGTAACGAATGGCAATGCTGTAGCCAATGAAGTTTTAACTGAGGCTCGGCTATTGCCGTTACCCAGCCATGACTAGAGCTTTCTAGCTCAATAACACTCCATCCGCACAGATTTCCTTCATTCAGATGACGCGATAAAGAGTCAAGGACTCAGTCCATCGCCCAGTTCTTTTAAGAACTTAAGATGGACATAATGCCATTACAAATAAATTTGATATTCAATGATTAGTTGAATTACTTATGCAAATTCATTATTATGTAAATTTAGAAAGTTTTTGTTTTTTTTCTTATTTCCTATTTTGCAATAACAATTGAAACGGATAACTTTTCACATAAACATATTAAACAAATTCGTTTGCTCTTACTAAATTAGTTTATTCAAGACTTGCTTACTAATCATATATATTTCATCAGCAATGAAATACTGAACCATATTAAAATCATATAAGGAAATAACTAATGAGATATATTTTCTCTGAATATATATGCCATTTAATTATAATATTTCTACACAAATATTCGTTTAAAAGCAGCATATTATTCTGTTTTTACCATATTCATATGATAAACGGATAAATAGGATTTCATTAATGATAAGGTAATAACAATTATTTATTTATCCATAAATAAAAATAATTGCATAATTGAATACATTGCGCAACTGATAATGAACAGCAATTTATAGTTATTTCTTTAAAATATCCATCTCATCTATGGCTTTCACTCAAAACTAACTACACAAACTACAAGAACAACTCTGATTGCTAAAGACACATACCTTTTTAAAAATTGTAATTCCATTCCTGGGTTCGATTCCCGTCAGTGACGTGAGGAACTTTATCTGGTCTCTTTCGACCAAAGATGAGTCCGCCGGTCTCATACGGAGGTAGGGAAACTCGTGTTTTTTTCCCCGGAAACTGGTGTTTTTTTCGTGCCCCAGCACAGGCAAACCATCCCCGTGAACACACGCCTCTACAGCATAGGACACCTTCAGGAATAAAGAGTAACCAACCTATTCCATAGGATTTCGGTTTCGAATGCCCACACGGTAAAAAGTATGGGTCTACGCTTGAGCGTAAATCGCGGAGGGAGGAGGACTACAATTATAATTATGTTTCTAGTAGTGCTGCAAGATTCAAAGTAGCAGTTTGCATTTTTCACAATGTAGCATTTTGCTCCAAGAGTCTTAGTAGTTAGTTAGTTTCAAGTCACGAATAGTTAAAGACTTACAGTATTATTTTCTTAATAAATTAAAAGCAAACACTTAATCGCAGCTGTGATTGTGCGTGAAAGTAGCATTTGCAAAATCGCAAGTTACGAAAAGTCGGGCCAGGATTACTTTATTTTCTCGCAGTGAACAAAGTAGCTGACTGCTGTGTCACAACCCATTTTTGGCCAATGTTTCTATATTGACAGTCATACACGAAAGGTTAAAAATTTACGAAGTGTTGGGGGATGGGTTAAAGGCTACATGATTCAGGAATTTTGCTATACAGATAAAGCATGGTACTTTGCAAGCCACTTTAGGCTTCCCATAAGGAGAACGGTGTGTCTATCCCCGAACGATAGAAATCATTTACCACCTAAAGACATTTAGGTAGTACATGATTGGATAATAAAATTAGGGGTAATAAATTCTAACTGTAGAATTCGAACTCACAGTCAGTAGTGTGAAAAGCAATGATGCTATGGCTAGGATAACCATGCCGAAATTAAGCAATGAGACTGATTTTGTTACGTAGCACGTATAATTGATCGACCTAGACAAATGAGTGAAATACTTTTCTACGTGTTCCACCTGTTTTTATTTATTATTTGTATTAAAGTATTGAGTATTCATTGCAGATATAAGTGGCAAAAATTTGAAACAGCCTAAATGTCAAATATTTAGTGAAACTCCAATTAAAGTTTTAGGGCGATAAAAATATTCAAGTGTGTTTAAATGGATGACTTGAGGTCAATAACTTAAGATTTTCAATGAGCAAAGCGCATTTCTCAAGGAATCGTTCATGCCGATGACAGGCAGAATGGAAGGCCATTGGAATGCCTTCGTCTAGCAGTCAAGGGAACGAAGTAAATTTGAACCATTTCGTTAAGTAACCTAGGTTAGAATCTCGTCGAAGCAGGCGAGGAAAATCTATATCGGTTTTACAAACGAAGGTAGAATCTGTGTGTAGACTGGTTTCCATAAACGAACATTGCGATAACTAGGGAGAAAAGAGGTAAAAAAAAAACGTGAACCGACGTACATTACATAAAAATATGACGCTGAATCTAGTTATCGTATACAAATGATTGGTGCTGTCTGGAGTTTAACGCAAATGAGCTACGACATAAAAGCGGGCGTTTTGGAGTGGATTTCTATTTCGTGCTTGGAGTGAGAACAAGACATAATGTAACCGATGAGCAATCGTAAGACTAGAGGCCGGCCAAAGTCAGGCGGAGGTAGTCATATGGTTGCATGTAAGTTGTTCCGTGGTTAACCCACTGTGAAACCAATTCCAACGCTCACAAGCATCTCGGAGATGCTTGCGAGCGTTGGAGGAAGTCAACAGGCTACAGCCGCAGTGGGTGCCAGATATCTGCTCGACGAAACCAGAGACTTACCGCAAATCATGCAATCTGACCACGCATCGGCTACAAGGAGATTGTTATCTGCTGCCACCGTGCTCAGAAGGCTTCACGAAGTAGTTTGCATGCTAGCCAACCGGTAGACTTCGTGTCCCCATTCTCACGCCACAGGATAGAATTTGAAATGGGCTAGGCTCTATGTCAGCTGGACCCAAGACCAGCGTGGAGAAGTCGAGATTGTTTCCAGACGAGTCCCAGTTTGCCTCTGCAAAGCAATAACAAGTATGCTGTAATCTGGAGAGAACCAGGCACACCCTATCAACCTTCTAGTATCCTAGAATAGGGGCATTTAGTGGAGATATTCTGATGGTTTGGGGAGTCATCTTGTTGAGTGAGAATACCGACCTGTATACTTCCTAGCAAAACCATGAATGCTGCAACTTAGAGACAAAGTCCTGGAATCCGATGTTCCTGCGTATGCGGGTGAGATAGGGTGGATATTGTTCCCACATATAATTCTCGTCCTCATTGAACGAAGCTGGTTTACCACTATCTTGAAGGAGAGCAAAGTATGAATGGACTGGTCAGCCAGGTCTCTTTATTTTATAATTTTATAAAATATATATAATTTTAACCTAATTTCATCTCCACTGACTTAAAAATTCATTTTTTTTACTTTCATAGATTGGATACAATATGATCCAAGCTGCTGAAATGTTTCACTATCTTACGATTCGTCTTGGTATGTGTTTACCAAACACCTGTAATTTGGACGATGTCTCCAAAATAGGACAGCAAAGTGAGTACTTTTTTCCCTATACCATTATGTATATCACCTGAATGATTTCTGATGTGCTGCTATGACTCATATACGGTGAAAAGTAGAACTGTGAAGATGCGAAGAGTAATGTAATTTAAATTACTCTCATCCCAAGGCAATTACGATATATTAATCTGTATTTTCAGTGTTGTACGCTAGCAAGTAGCGAAGTAATCAAAAACAGTCATGAAATTAATGTTTTCACTGGAGAATTCTTGTGTGGTGATATTATATTATCACAACAGATTAATTCAGAGTGTTTGTTGGCATATATACTATTGAGAATTTCTCAAAGCAGGCAAACTAGCTGAATGATATATGCAGTTTCAAATTACACACTTTTACTCCTAATATCATCGCTTTAGTGCTTAGTCCTTAATCCAAACCACCTTCACTGTACAGAGTTTATTTATTCTGATTTGTAACATAGTTTTTTATCGTTTGGAATATTTTTTTTCTGATTTTTCCCGCTCATGTCGTTCGACTTATACCAAACTTCAGATGATTGAGCACATTTATTTCGGAAGAAACTCCAAACATACTCCATTTCAACAAAGTCCCTTCAACCAGAGCGAAGTTGTTTATATACTTACAGTTGGACGGACAAAGCGAATGTAAATCTGTACCGTGTAGGAACGGATTTAAGAACCGCAACTTAAAATAAAGGAAGTATTAGTAGATGAAGAGGCTTCGCAGCTTAGTTGGTTTAGACGAGCCCTTTGTTTGGAAAATTCTCGGGTTCGACTCCCGTCTATGACGCAAGGAACCTTTATCAGAAGTTCAATCACAATCAAGTAGTGAGTTTTTGGGTCTAATGCGGAAGTGGAGGGTTGTTTCGTCCCGTAAATTCGGGTTTTTCGTCCTTCAAAACAGGCTAACCGACTCACCTACAGACATAAGACACTCCTGGAATAAGGATTAACCAACCTATTCCTTAGGATTTCAGTTTCGAACGTGATGAAGTGTAGGTCTATGCTTCAGCGTAAATAAGAATAGAATTAGTAGACGCACATATTTGATCATATAATTATAATTAAGTTTGTATTTTACACTATCGTTAATAGCGAACTTTATTTATTGATACGTTGCACTCAAGATTTGTTTATTAAATCTTCATTACATTTATGCATATAACAATATACCAGATAACATAAACTTTCATGTCAAGATTTCTGTTGCAAACAACGAAACATATACCTTTAATGAATTGCAAATATTAATTTTAAAATAACTAATATATATTTAAAATATTTTGGTTTCTTAGGTTTCATATTCAAAATAATGGATAAATTAAATAACAGAATAATAAATCAAAGATTTTAGCATGGCATTTCAGATACGTTTATTTTCTTAATAAAGTAATTTAAAATGATAAATTTTGAGAAATCATTCTTTAAATTTCTCATAATAACAAAGTTCTGTTCAAAGACAACAAAGTTTTCTATCTTCTATTTGAATTTTGTTATCATATTCAACATTTGCTTTTTGCATTAAAAAAAATTGGATTTCATGATTTAAAGAATAGTTGCCTACTAATATAAGCGCTGTAATTGCCAGCTTGGTTGGCCGAGAGGTTTAGCGTATCCGCTCTATTCCCCCCCCCACTAAGGCTGCGGGTTCAATTCCGCCCTGGGAATGGATGTTTGTGATTGTCTGTAGAAATACTAGTGGTGGCGGTGGTGGTTGGTGGTAGATGGCGTTGGTGTAGTTGCCTTTAGTGGTGGAGTGGGTGTTCTTCTTCGATGAGTCTTTGAACTCCCTGGAGGTGTCATGTAATAATAATGATGTAACGATAAACATTTTACCAAGTTATCAGTTTGCCGTATATAAGTCATTGTAAATAACTGTGTTCCTTGCGCAGTTAGCCATAGATATCCTTAAAATCTCAGTTCTAACCATTCATCTACCATCCATTCTCGATCTGCTTTTTTTTTAAATTATATTTTTGTTCGTTACAAATCTGGTCCTGCTGAGTCTACCATGGTTGTGTTCATCTCGACAAATTCATATCACAACGTATTGATTTCTTCTCAGAGAGCAGCGCTCATAAAATCACTTCGATAACATGTTGTTTGATAATCTATTTGATGAAATCTATGCTTCGTTTCCTTGGTTTGTTTATTGTTTTCAACACTTGTGTTCCTGATATTTGCACTAAAGGCACCCTGAAATAATAATAAACTTTCTAGAGATCTTTCGGTGAGCAGCTGTTTACTAAAATTATCAAAAGTAATCCTTCACTTGCCCTTAAATTTTTAGGACAAACGTAGCAATTAGTTGCTAATGTTTAGGCATTCAACTCCAAAGTGAAGAAGAAATTTCTTCTCATCATGAAGTCCATCTTACGCATCTTTTGAAGAACATTAGCATGTTGTTTTCAAATCCGATTTTAATATGTTTCGTATTACTCCTAACCTTTCCACCTATCCACTACATCAGTTTATTACAAGCATCTAGCCGACTGGATTGCCTTAATTGAAATCAAATAGTAAGAAACAAATTGAACGAACAAAGAGATAATCTATGTTTTTGTCATCTCTCTCTCTCTTTGTGTGTGTGTGTGTGTGTGTGAGAGGGGGGGATTATTATTTGTACTAAAATAAAAGTTCACATTGCCTTTCATATCGCGTGAATTAAGATTGTTTTATATGTTCTAATTTTTAATAAATTTTAGCATCTGCTTATGAATTAATATAAATTTTCTTTTTCAGTTCCTAAACTTTTGGGTTGGGTCGTAAAAACGTCCATAGCGAGATGTGAGACGAAGCAGCCGTTACGATTTACCAATGAACAAATAGCAGTGATGTAAGTCAGTCCGTTTTGTTTTTCCTTGCTTGATTCTGAAATATTCTGATATTACCATCTCTAACATATTTTTATTTAAAAAATCAATTTAATTTAAGTAGTTTAGGATTTCATTTTTATTACTATTCACACACTTACTATAGTCACTGTATTTTATTCACCTGTATGACAGTTGTAATGAATTGATTGCTATAATTGAGAGAAACTTATTTTGTATTAAATATATCGATTAATTGCCTTTCAGACAAAACTTCTTATTTCAGTATTACGTATATATATGAATTTTGGTTTTAATTAAGGATCGATTCTGAAGCTCGGACTTTCAGCAGGTTAAGTACTGTTAGTTTTAAACCGATGACAATATTTTGATTTCCTTGAACGCATTTTTCAAATTAGGGCATAAATAAATAACCAAATGAACTTCCTGATTTCTTGAAAGCTGACCTCTACTATGACGTGAAAGCAAACAATGAGTGGGCGAAGGTCTTTCTATTTAGAAAAGGACTTTCCATTAGAAGAAGGTTTTCTTTCTTACAAGTACAAGAAGGATTATTTTCTAAACGAAAACGAAAATAAAAACACGATTTTTAAAGTAAAATTGTTATATCATAGTTATATCTGGAGAAGATTATCGCTATCTGTGAGAGAAATAGACTAACAATGATTGAAGAATATTTTTTATTCTTCTATCGTCTTCTTTTTTATCTTTCCGATATTTTTCGATGTAAGATGTTTTTCTATTTTTGCCAATTTTAAATGAAATTGACCTTTTTTCATTTTTTCTACGTAATCTTTATAAGAACCTACATAACACTAGGATAGGAAAGGAATGAATTCTACGACCGAATTTCTGCGTTTCTAGCTAAACACACGGGCAACACTATTTTTGAGAGGAAACGTGCGTATCCGATGGAAAATAAATAATTTATTACCCAGCAACGGATAGCAGTATTTTAAGATAAATAAAGATAAACAAACCCGACAAGTTTCGTATGTCGTTTGACTTACATCTTCAGGGGTTACAGGTAGCTAAAAGTTTAAACACAAGATATGAGAAATTACTCAAAATAGTTCATTAGATGTTGTTAGGGCAGTCTAACTGTTCATCAAATTAAAAAATCTGAATGCAGAATCGGTACATACGTTAATGCATGCTATGCTTGAGCAATGCCGGATGTTGTCAGGTTCTGTGGTTCACGTTCACTCTGTCCGAGGTCTGACTTAGGTATATTTGTTATGAATGCTGACTAAACTTGTTGAAGAATTAGGCCCTGGTTTTTGTTGCATTGCATTGGGATTCTAAGGATATTTGCAGCTTCCTTGAATTTTCTTGTGAAACAATTTTTTTTTCAATATAAGACATGCTCGTTTTATGACAAAGTACATTATGGCCGGTGGAAGTTGTGTGCGATGCTAGGCCTGATTTGTGTTCTCTCCTTTTTTGTACGTCTTTTTGATGTTCGTTCATACGAATTTCCCTGATCTTCCGTCTGGCCTACGTTACAGATGCCACAGGAACAATAAATTTTATAGACACCTGGTCTGTAAAATCTTTGAGGGATAGAGCTACAATATTTCCAGCACAGAAGAAAAGCGGAATGAAGAATTACATTATTTAACACAGATCCTCAAAAAAATAGTTTTAAACCTAAGATAATCAAGAAACTCCTCCACGCACACACCTCCTATAAGTATCTCACAGAAACAAGATTTCAAAAACGCTATCACGCTTCCATATATCAAGAATGTTACGGAGAAATTGGCCAAATTACTATACAATCATAACATTAAAATAGCTTTTCTACCGGTAGAAAAAATATCAAAATTTCTACATCCCCTAAAACCTCCACATCACCCTTTAAAAAGACCAGGTGTATATAAAATTCACTGTTCCTGTGGTATCTGCTATGTAGGCCAGACAGGAAGATCAGGGGAAATTCGCATGAACGAACACCAAAAAGACGAGCAAAAAAGAAGAGAACACAAATCAGGCCTGGCATCCAACACAACTTCCACTCGCCATAATGTACTTTAGCATAAAACGAAAATGTCTTATATTGAAAAAACTGTTTCACAAGAAAATTCAAGGAAGCTGCAAATATGCTTAGAATCCCAACGCAATGCAACAAAAACCAGGGCTTAATTCTACACCAAGTTTGGTCAGCATTCGTAAAAAATATACCTAAGTCAGACCTCGGACAGAGCTAAGGGTTTGTTTATCTTTATTTATCTTAATAAACATGTGGTCACAATACCGAAAGCAGTATTTAAGTTTTCCTTTAAATGCAGTAAAGACATCATATATCAACAGTCTGATACAGCCAAGAAACTTTCAAGTTCATGTAATACTGAAAGCCTGTTGGATAAGTGGATAGACAACTCGCTCTTCAACCTACAGATCGTAGGTTAGAATCCCATTGTAAGTAGAGTGATGTTTGGGAATCTCTTTTGGTGGTACGTATCTTTCATCAAATGGTGTGAGACCATCACTCAGTTTTTATGTAAATCGAATCTCAATCTGATTCGATTATCAGTATAGAGAATTTCTCGAAATGCATTAATGGAGTGATCATATCGTACTGATGTTAACCCTCTCTAAATGTACCTATTAAAGGATGTATTCTGACCGGTATTTTTATGTTTCACACAACCATCAAGTTCCCGTATGATGCCGACTAACTCACTTTCACTTAATGTTTTTTTTGTTTTTTTTTTTCGTTCCAGACAGAATTTAAATCTAAGTAGTTCCAACCAACCTAAGATAATTGCCAATAACTATTGAACTGCTAAGGTTGGAAATAAAATATTTGATTTATTTTATTTTATTGTTTTTTGCCAAATAGATGTTTAATGGCTGTCCTTGGTTTGCTAATAATTATTGGAACAGTCCTTGAAGTAATGTTTATGTTCCTTCCAGGATCAAGTTTCATTAGTAGAGAAGGTAAGGATTTATATGCAATTTTCATGCTTTCTATAAAGCATTTTCCTGAATTTATAAAATGAAATGTAAAGAACGCAATCGGTGCAATAATTAACTTAAAATGTTAATATTAAAGATAGCATGCATTTTTAATTACCATAAAACGTTTGCACATTTACATTATCGCTGCAAGAAAAATTAATGATAGTTCGTTGTTTATAATTAAAATAAAATGCATAATTGCATCACGTGATAAATTTTAGCTGTGATCTATGAGTGCAAATGAAATTATTGTTTTCAGATTATGGTTATTTAAACCTCATTATTATTATTATTAGTAGTAGTAGTAATAGTAGTAGTATGAATTTATTCACACAATTGAAATATAATCAAAACAAGATATAATTCAAAAACAATTTGACGGGCAATATAGAGCAATTGGATTCTACCCAAGAATCAAAGAATTAGTCTGTCAGTAGCATCTATCCTATTCATATCCATACATGTATCTATCCATATCTTAAAATATGGACTGTTCCAATTAATACTGTTTTTTGTAAATCATATGAGGTCAATTGGTTGATGTTTAATTCTTATAAATAGTTGAACATCTTTGAATTTGCCCCAGGTGCACCGACAACTATTGGGATGACTTTGGTGTGTTTAAGCCACAGCCGGCCAACTTCGATTACCAGATCTCAATATTTAGGGTTTATTTTTGTTGTAGTTGATGTTGTTATCGGTGGGTACTGCAGTATCAACAATCCAAACTTGTTGATGTTCAATAATTGTGATGCCAGGTCTATTGTGTTCCAAATGCAGATCAGTTTGTATTCTGAAGTCCCAGAGAATTTTTGCTTTTCGTTTTCCAGTACAGTCTCTATTTTATGCTGCCACCAGTTATCAGAAGTATTGTTTGCATACATGCCAATAAATTAATTTGGTCGCTTGATCATGGCGGTATTTATAATCAGTTTTAGCTATCTTGCTGTAGGCACTGATTAGATGTTCTACAGTCTCATCTTTCTGATCGCATAATCTGCATTTTTGCTGTTATTATTGATGTTCAATTTTTTTTACTTTGATTGCATTAGTTTGTAACGCCTTTCTTGAGCGGCTCGAATAAATCCTCCTGTTTCTTTTTTTAATATATCTAAATTTTAGTCGTTGCCACGTCTTGGTGATGTCAATTTTTCCTCGGTGCCTCGAAGAAATTGGCCATGTACGGTTTGTTTTTCAATGCACATAACGTGCTGTTCTTTTTTGTAATCGATTTTTTTCCTATTGCTATTAGAAGGGCTTCTTGTGAAATGGCTTAAAGCATTTTCTCAGTGCTATTGTTGATGTAATTTTTTAAACTAATTTCTTCTTACAGTCTGTCTCACTTGCAGTAGCCCCCCCCGTCCACTTACTCTTCTTTGTAGTTACACATGTCAACGTCACTTCGTAGATGTAATGCATGATGCACAGTCATTAATTTTCGAGTTTTATGGTCCAATTGTCAATTATTATTGTTATCAATTATTATCATTATCATATAGGAACTTCCAGGAGATCAAAAACTCATTGAGAAAGTGCCCTTAAAGAGGTAATTGCTTGGTACCGATCATACATCTTCTTGAAAGCATGCATCTCACCAGCAGCTTATTGCATTCATATGCTGTACCTCACGTGCTGCCCAAGCACACTCTTACTCAGCTTTCAGGAATGACCACGTGACTTTCCCCCCCGTCTACCGTAGCTGCAAAATTTCACCTTTATACTGCACGATTCCCTTATCACCTTGTATATTTCTGTCATAATCGAATCTCTTTCTTTTATTTCTCAAATTTAGAAGGCTTCACTCCTTCAGTCTTTTTTCATATGAAAAGTTCCACAAGATGAATATGATTTTGGTTTGCTAGTACTAGACGTTTTCGGCTGTTTCTATCTCAATAAAAACCGCATGACTAAATCAGATCAGAAGTGCAGATGTGGTCATATCAAAACGCTGTAAATTAGGAGAAAAACGTGCTTATTCCTACACGTTCATTATTCCCACAAGTTATGAATATTTATTATTTATAAAAATTAATAATAAATGTTAAAAATACATACTAAATATATATCATAAATATATTATAAAATCATAATTATATATTATAATTATATATTATAAAATCAAATTTATAAATATCATAAATATTTATAATTTTGCTTAGAGTGCATCTAGTTTTAAAAATCATAATTTTATAAATAACTGTAATACATAACAATTACAATGTCATTTAACAATCTGTTATTTTTCCAATTAGGTATCGTTGTTCGAATTTTTGTATGCTTTTCCATATATAGAAATTCTTCAAGACTCTTCAACACAGACGTCTCTCAACATACTCTAACTGCTTTTCATGGAGTGAGATTTTTGTCTGTTAGCTGGATTATGATCAGCCACACGTATCTTCTAACTTACTGGCACGCTCAAAGTGAGTTTCCATTTTCGCCTTTGTTGAAGGAGTTATTTTAACATCATATTTTATTTTATTTTCAATTTTAGTAATGCATATGTTTTATTTTTATATTTCAAAATAAATAAAAAATTTGAAATTTGAAATTCCAGCAAAATATTAGAAAATATTGAAGTTTATTAATACACCATACGAATTTATACATATCCAGAAATTAAATTTTGTTGTTTGGATTAGGACTTAAATCCAATACCCTTGGAGGGTAATGGATGGCAATGCTGTAGCCAATGAAGTTCTAACTGAGGCTCGGCTATTGCTGTTACCCTCCTGTCATGATCAGAGCTTTAATTGCTCACTAGCACCCATCCCTACACCGTCCTCTACAGATAACGGGATAGATGAAAAGCATTTTTGCTTCGCCCGTTTAAGCCAGTCCTTATAAGGAGTGTTAATTGGAAGGTGGCTTTGAGTTGGGATGAACCGTGAGATGCGGTGATTAATACCCCTTGGAGGGTAACGGATGGTATTGCTGTAGCTAATGAAGTTCTGAGGCGCGGCTATTGCTGTTACCCTCTTGCCATGGTCAGAGCTTAATAGCTCAATAACAACTTATCCCTACACTGCCCTCTACAGATAACGGGGAAGATGAAAATTGCTGTTACCCTCTTGCCATGATCAGAGCTTTAATAGCTCAATAACAACTTATCCCTACACTGTGCTCTATAGATAACGGGGAAGTTGAAAAGCATTCTTGCTTCGCCCCTTTAGGCCAGTCCTTATAAGTCATAAGGATGATTGGAAGGTGCCTTCAATCCAATATTATTTCACAGTGAGTGCAGTTTTGTAAGGTTTGTCTAGGTGAAATTGCAATGATGGTATCAGCCTGCATCATGTGTTTCTTTTTGGTTTGTAGTATTGCTATGAGAGAATGAACATATGTATGAAGTGTTCTAATTTAATGCATTGCTCTAAAAGTTTCTATGAAATGCTTTCTTCGTTTGCTTTTCAGTATGCCAGCGCAACCCTCACCTATTTATTCTCGGTTATACAGAACAGCACTATTTCTAGTGACCTTCCGTTTTTAAATTTAGGACACCGGTCTGTAGTACTTTATTGCTCGCTCTTTACAAATATAATTTAGCGAAGTGGCCACAAACGTGTCTGTTCAATACATTCCCTGCTAGTTTGAACGTTGAGCAATTCATTTTGCGATAAATTAATAGGTCATTCATCAGACTTGATCTATCCATTCTATAGCAGATTTAGAAATTATCTGCATGAGCTCAATGTTGTTTTTGGTAGCAGAAGAATCAGGCTTTATAAACTAGATTGTCATTTAAATTATTCGTGAAAGAATAAAATAGGGTATAATTTGAAGTTCAAAATCTAAACTTAAAAAGTAATGCGCGCTTTTAATTTTAGCAATATGAGGATATTCTCCTGTCTGCTGCATATTTCTAAAGCTTTCTAATTATGTTTTTTCCGTGGTCGTTCTACTAACTGAAATAATTCTAGGTTTATGAATATTCATTAGAATAATGAGGCTAATATAATTTTAACCTGTTATTGTTTTTTTTTTTTGCGATATATTAATTTAAAGATCACGCGCACAGTATCCAAGTGACGTTTCAGTACAGGATTGAACGAAAATGATCAAAGCCGAAACTGTGCAGTTGTATGAAGCCTGCGAATAAATGCTACTTCACAGCAGGCACATTCTTCATCAGTCTTTTTCCAATATTCCTGCTATAGTTTTCGGTACAGTAAAGAACAACCTTTTTGCATTTATAGGAGTCCTGATGTATCATGTTGCAGGTTGCACATTATTGGAATATGCATTTAATGAATAAAGAAAGCCAGTCTCCATACTTTAGAAAGAGATTTCATATAATATTATTTTGATTAATAAATAATTTTTTGGATTAAAATTATACAAATTATTTATTTATGTAAATAATTTATATTACTCTCTCAAATTTTAATTTTTTTTTTTCGTAGTCCTACATATAATGAATTTTGTCCATAAATATTAATGCACCATTTTATTATAAAGATCAAGTTCATAGATTAAGTATTCATTGTAATTACGTTCCCCGTGGACGCCAAACCACCATGAGATGCGGTGATTAATACCCTTGGAGGGTAATGGATGGCACTGTTGTAGCCAATGAAGTTCTCACTGAGGCTCGACTATTACTGTTACCTCCTGCCATGATCAGAGCTTCAATAGCTCAATAACACCTTATCCCTACACTGTCCTCTACAGATAACGGGGTAGATGAAAAGCATTCTTGCTTCGCCCCTTTAAGCCAGTCCTTATAAGGACGTTCTCCGTGTTCCACTCATACCTGAAAGACAGATATATGCAGGTCAGGGTCGGCAAAACGATTTCGTCCAGACGCAGGTCTTGGCAGGCGCACCTCAGGGCTCTCTTCTGACCCCTCTCCTGTTCTCAATCTACGTAGCAGGATATCTGCTACGTAGATTGAGAACACGAGAGGGAAATTGAAAAACAGGAGCGGTAGCAGAAATGATACTGCATTAATGGCAAGATCTCTGAGCCCAAAACTGGCAACTAGAAGACTTCAAACCAGTATACATATATTAGAGAGGTGGCTGGCAGACTGGAGGATCCAAGTAAATCACCAGAAAAGTTCAGCCATACTGTTTACAAGAAAGAAAATCCATAATATGGAGGGCAGCATTCATCTTTTGGGAGTTAAGATTCCATGGCAGACTGAAGTCAAATATCTCGGAGTGATTCTTGGTAGAAAACTTCTATTCAGCAATCATATAAGACACATTGCCTCAAAGACATCCAAAGTCATAGCACAGCTCTACCCTAGGATCAACAGACAAAGTGAACTGGATAAACAAACAAAATTACCAATTTACAAGATGGTAATACGACCCGTCATCACTGAAGCATCTCCCGCATGGAGCCACACCGCGAATACAATTATTGGAGAACTACAGAGATTATAGAATAAGTGCCCGAGGATGATTCTAGATTCCCCTTGGTTTATTAGAAACTCCCAGATCCATAGAGAAGTCAACATCCCTTACATCTCCTCCCTTCTCCTAGAACTAGCTGAGAAGTTCTTTACCAAGACAAGCAACCATCCAAACCCGTTGATCAAGGAAGCTTCAGAATATAATGAAGCGGAAAGCTACAAATACAAAAGGCCTAAGTCTATCTCAAGTTCAGCTAAACACAGCTAATTTCACTGCCTTCATTGTGCGAGCATATAGCTCACAAACACTCCATTCAAAGTTCTTCCATTACAGACAAAGGGGAATATGAAAAGCAATTTTGCCAGAAATGCTATTCGTTATTCGTACGTTCCCCCATGTGGTTGCCGGGATATGAATAGCCTTACTGTAGCTCATGCACGTCGTACGAGGCGACTAGAATGGGTACCCATGGAGGGTAATGCTGTAGCCAATGAAATTTTAATTGAGGCTCGACTATTGCTTTTACCCTCCTGCCATGATCAGAGCTTATAGCACTATATTACCCTATGCATACATTTTCTTTACAGATAACGGGGAATATGAAAAGCATTTTTGCGTCACCCATCTAGCAAAAAAATATTTGAGTGATTATTTTTTCGAACATTGAATGCCAGTCATGGAGCGAGGTTAATCACTTATAGATGATCTGCAGTTGTTATTTATTAGCAATACCAATTTTTCGGTCACGAAGGAAAAAAGAAAAATAACAGATTAAGTTAAAAATTATATTCTTACTATTTTTCCCCATAAGATGCTGTGGTTATTCAAAGCGAAATATTGGCTTAATAATTTTAAAAAATGTTTATTATTACATTATACCTGGTCCAACAATATAACGTTCATCATGTTGAGTCGACATTTTATTTTTTCGGCTTTTATTTTAATGAATGGTTTTAGCATGAATAAATTGTTGGACAGTAGAACGGACATTCAGCTTAAAGGCTTCTTCGTAATGTGTCCGTGTAATCTCAGCGATTATGAAAGGACTTCCTTATCTATGTTTCGGTCTCTTAATGCGATGAGAAGTGTTCTGCGTAGGTAAACTATATTTATCACTTAAGAATGACTAGCCTACTATCCTCTCAAGTGATTCCCTAACATGAAAAGATTTTGTAACCTTTGACTCAAAATATTTATAATTTTATGCCAAAACAGCTTATTGACACCAGAAATTTTTAAAAGTTAATTACAATGCTATCAAATTACATTATTAATTATATTTTCCAAACAGCTCAAGGAAGAAATATCGAACATATAGTGAAGGAAATCGGATTCCAAATTCCCAATAACAGCTTCGTAGCTGTGGAAAATTTCATCTTCATGAGGTAACAAATTTCAGAATATTTACAATGGCAGAAGTAAATCGTTATATGATCACATTCATTCTTATTCTAATACTATAATTATTCATATATTCAATCAAAGGCTAGTTTATTAGATAAATCCTTATTATTAATCCTCTATTTTTATCAATGACAACGTCACAAATCTCAATAACGTAACTTAACGTGATATTAAATCAAAATGATGGTACGCAGATGAAGGTATCGTTAAAAGATCAGCTTTCTGTGATACTCACGCATAAGAGTATCTGGTCCAATTGCCACTCGAAAAATCTAGATAATGGCAGTCTTGTAACGGACGAAAGCATTATTAACGTGAAAGGGATTAAATCATCGTGCAATCTAACGGATATATTATTATTATTATTATTATTATTATTATTATTATTATTATTATTATTATTATTATTATTATTATTATTATTATTATTCAGAGAGACTCCCAGGGAATTAGGAATCCAACAAGGGAGGCCACATACCACCCGCACAAGCTGTCATACCTGTTCTTGAATTCAGTCACACTACTTGCACACACAGCATCCAACAATCGATTCCAATCATGCACCACTCAATGAGAAAAAATTCTAGCTCTAACACCCTCCTTGATAGCATTCCTTCTCAACTTCCATGGATACGCTAGCGTCCTTTCTCGATCACTCCATGAAATGGAAAACTCAGTCTACTGAAATTCTCTATAAACCTTTCAGAAGTTTGTACATCTCAATCATATCGCCTCCTCTTTATCTTGTTTGCTAGTGTCTGCTGTCCACAAATTTTCAATTTGTCTTCATAATCTGTACTCCACAATCCTAATATCATTTTTTACACTCTCCTTTGCACCCTCTCCACTGTATTAGAATCACCAGGAGACCAGATCTATACGCAATAGTTCAAGTGAGGTCTTATCAAGGTCTTGTAAAAAGGCAAATTGGCTTCCTTATCTTTACATGTGTGAAGTGTATTTAAAGTGAGTGTATTTAAAATATTTTGCTATATGACCCTTGAACTTCAATTTCCTGTCTCCTAAAATTCCAATATCCATAACCTCATCCGTTTCTTCAAGCATAATTCCACCAATATAATACAACATTGGATATCTAATCACACCAAATTGCATGACTTTGCTCTAACAAAACAACACTTTTCTGTAAGGAAGAATTTTACCGGATGAGAAAATGAGTCCATCCTGTCTAGGCATTCTCCAAATTCAGTTAATCTATGTTAACACAAGGTCTAGAGTACAGGACAGCAGAATGAATCAATCGACTGAATCATCGTGTCAGTCGGTAACCCTTGTAGGCGATGATATGGAGAGGGTTATCCTGATACATCTTATATTCTGTTATTATTGTGTAATGGTGCTAAATGCAACCACCTAACTAAATATTGCTATCGACTATTGGCTACGAATGTGGATTTTCGTTTTTCATTTGTCTATCTGATAAAGATTACTTAAAATAGTATGCCTCATCAATACTGATTGGCAATCAACCAATCCTAGTTCGATTAAGACCGGTTGATTGAGCAGGCCATTTAAATATGCGTCACCCATACTTATTCTACTACAAGAAGTTAAACGAACTATTCGCGACAGCGATGTCATAGTCTAGATTGCATCCCGCTGTCTAATTTGAAGCATTTGCAAAATGGTCGAATCTTTTTGTGTTAGCATCCATCGCGGAATGCTTCCGGTGCTCCGTGAAGTTTGTGTTCAACGAACCAGATAAGAAGGTGTTTTGAGAGCTAAAGGAGAAATGCTGCTTGTCTTGACCATTAAGGCAAGAAGCCTTGATGGTCAAGCTATTTCATATCAGCCTGGGCAAAATACACATCGTTTTCCAGATGGTCTGAAATCCGTTTTGGTCGAATGTGGAAAGACCATTTTTGTATATGAATAATAATAATTAATTAATTAACATTTCTGTGCTGTTTGTGTGCAGGATGATCTCTAACTAAGCTTGACATTTAAAATGGTGTGAAAAATATTTACTTAGTCGAGTAATAGTTAATTATATTCTCCAATAACTGAATTTTCGTTATGTTTAATGCATTAAGATGAGATCGAAATAAACATGTGAGTGAACTAATTTTTGGAGAATATCATAAATGCCTAAGGTTACATATGAAACTTTGGTTGGCAATTTGGCTTTGGCCTTCAGCAACGAATTCCTAATGCACGACAACTTCACATGAAACGTAAACAATCAGTAAGCTTCTTGATATTCAAAAGTACCTACCTGACTTTCTTTGGAATTGATGAAAACGAAGTTCATCCATAAATGGCTTTTTTGTAACATATCAGAATATCTCTGAAATAGTTTTATCGAATTTAAATATCACTGTGAAACAACATTACATGCTTCAAATTAATGACTTACAGAATATTACTGTTATACGTAATTTGTTTCACTTCTGATTTCTTCATCGCTTCTCTTATTCAGTGGTGTGCTGCTGGCCTATTGGAGAATGCGGAATAAGGAAGTGTCGATCAACATTCCACTGTTCATTTTCCGAAGAGTCTGGAGGTAAGTTGTCACGTGGTATTTCACATTCTTTTAATAAAATCTTAAATATAAATAACTCAGTATAACATTAATGTCATCTTTCCCTTTTCCTATTTAGAATAACTCCGTCTTTGATGATGGTGATAGCCATAATATTCGTAATTCCTTTAATTGGAAGTGGTCCAGCCTGGCACCTGGTTTTGGATCCAGAGATAAACAAATGCCGGCAGTACTGGTGGCGAAATCTTCTGTTCATCCACAACTTTTTCAGAGCTGAGGAAATGGTAAGCCTGCTAGAGAAACAGTTCATTTAATTAAGACCTTTACCTTAACAAATATACGTACGTACCATTGTGGTTCAACTGAATCAACATTTAAAGTTTTAAGAATTTAAGAATCTTCTTCTAGAAACTGAAAAAAAAATCTTCCGCAGGTTGTAGTAGAGTATACAGAGATCCAATACACTCGCTCACCCAATTGTATTCCCCCCCCCCTTCAGTTTGCAGGATAATAATAAAACGTTTATTTAGAATACCCATATTACATACGAGTTTTAGTATAATTAATGAATTGGGTAGAATTACAGCAGAGGGAATCATACCATGAGGCCATTGTATCATAGCTGTTAATTTATTTTTATTTTATCATTTGATGTTAATTCGAACCACAAAATATAAAAGTGTAGTATTGAACTGACAATCTAGAAATCTTGCCCTAGCCACCAAACATTGAACCTTTTCGATCTGCATGAGCTCTCCTTTAAGTACACAGGACGATGAAATGCATTTACCACACAAAGGCATTTACAAACATTCATGACCACAATAGATTTCGGATATTCTATGCGGTCAATTTGTCTGTTTTTCTGTGCTGGTGGATGGGGATGTTCGGCATACTGCGGAAGCAACTGAAGTATGAGATCAGTGCATCACGTCTGTTAATTGGTATAACCTTCTGAACAGTTTCTATTGTTGCACAAATTTCCAGGAGAGTAAACTCTGCCACCTCCATATGAGACCGGATGCCTTACCTTTAGATGGTAAACCCTTATGAAGGTTCTTTGAGATGGAGATAACTGGAATTCGAAATCCATTTATCACCAAGCAAAGGCATCAACTTCGTTCACTAAGTTTATGCAGGTGTGTCTTTACAGGTAGAATTGTCTGAATTAATATTACATGTTTCTAGCACTGTAAGAAAGAGATTCTGTAACGCAGTTGGAAAAACGACAATTGCACTGCAACCTTCGATTGGAAAAGACTTGACTTCGATTCTTGCCGAGACGAGAGGAATCTATATATGGGCTTTTCCAAGTGAAGGTGAGTTTGCCGATCCCATACGGAGACTGCAAGGTTTTTTTTTTACATCCCATAAAGTCGGGTTTTTCGTCCCGCATATAGACAAATCATCCAAGAAAACACACGCAATGTACAGATAAATGATACTATTTGTAGGAGCGGTGCTGGGTCAATAGATGGAGTTGTATGTAGATGTACAGAAACAACGATAGTAGCGTTCTGTATAATTAGTGGATCAAGATGGAGACCGGAGGTTGTAAAGTAGTTTGCCCTGCCTCGATGAGACCTTGCCACGTAAGAATATCCTAAATAATTCCACAGGATTTATAATAAAATATCAACTTTAAACTAAATACTATGTTGAAAGAAGAATTTTTTTGCTAACATTTCAATTATACGCCTTTACTTCTCGAATATTCTGCATTAAACAGACGCCTTAAATATAAACTTCCTCCAAAGCCCATTCCAGTATAAATCTATATGCGAATCGCAAATGATATTACATACAAGTTCTGTTTAAAAATTCTAAAAATTAGATAAGCTGATAAATAAAAAAAAATCACGTTTAGAAATCTAATAGAAGATACAATAATGGAAATAAAAACATAGAATAGGGCATCATTGTTATGTAAAAAAATAATAAAATAATAAAGTAAAAACTTTATCACACTGAAAAATTAAACTTTCTTCTGTGTGATAAATATTCTTACAGAAATATTGATAAAAACGAATACAAAATAAATATTGATAATACTAACTAAATAAACAAAACAAATAAAAAATGGATTTAAAGTGGGTAGACTAGTGGAGGAAAAGAAATATTATAACGCTTAAATTACTAACCAATACGCTTACTTTTATTAATCTTAAGGAATCAGTACTTAGATATTTTACATTCTTTGTCGTTTTGTATATAATGCCATACATTCGAATAGAATTAGAGAAAGTAACCCTTAATTCCGAAGGTTAATAACATATTAACTGAGATTCTGCGAATTACTTGACGTACCATCAACCTGATTTATATAAAAAAAATAAGAAGAAAATCCTTGGAAATAAGACTTCCTTACAGTGAACATCCAGAGTTCTTTGTTTCGAAAGAGGAGACCTCTGTAATCTCGGCACAGTCTTCATTTCCACGGTATATTTATTCTCGATTTTCTTTTCCTTATAATCATCTAATGTAATGCATTAAATGTTATAATCATTATTAGAATCGTGTTCACGGAAAAAGTAAGTTTTGCTAAACTTCGATTTTTGTCTTCCTTGAAGAATACTCCGTTTAAAAGAAAGGAAATCTTCTTATTAAGCCCACTTAAGTTCTCAATTATCGTTTACTTATCCCTCTTCTATGAAACCCACGAGTCCGTAAACCATTCATTTCAAATGACCTTCGAAGCCCATCGAAGGTTAAGGAATTTAAGAAACATTTGCTTGATTCTGCTGATCACTTGTGCGATAACCTTCTTTCCCCCAGAAAAAGTTCAGTTTTCCTCCCTCATTTACCAAAATAACTGAATATATCCCTTTTGTTCATAACGAGTTCTAGTTCTTGTAATCATAGCGATTTTTTTTTTTGCAAGTGACACTTCCTTTGGAATAAATATTTTTTATACAACAAAATTAAAATCTTTACTAAGAATATCGTTTTCAACATTCAAAAGATGGTAACTGAATTCATTATAATTTTACCTCTATTCTGAATTCATCAGGATAGAGGTGAAATTTACATTTGGATAATTTTTGCTCTTCTAACTTTAATGCTCCAAATATTCTAATTAATTTAGCTTTGTTCTGGACACATTAGATACTTTTGAGTTGAGTATTAGTATCTAAAGTTTATTCAATTAGCACAACATAAAGAAGTTTTAAAGGAGTGCAAATGATGTGCTAAGATACGTTTTAGTCTTATAAATTCGTTCATATTTAGAAGAATTTTTTTTGTTTTGTAATATATTATTTTAGCTCGTCTGCTTTAATGGTTTCGAAGGTGATGAATTTGGAAAAAATATCACGGAATTTGCAATGCTGGAGAACTGTACATAGCGGCCACTAAATTAGAAACTTTTATTTTCCGTATATCCATGCGACTGCCAGTAGCGATCGTCTTCAATTCCCTGCACATAGTTCAGTGAGATATGGGTTGGGAACAACTTTCATTGAATGCTTCGGTCATTGCGGTACACAGGAAGTTCTGTTTTACTGTACAAGTCTTATCAGATGACAGTGATCTCGTTCCTAACAGACTATCTTAGGACCACAGTTACTCCTCTTAGAGGAGAAATGCGGGTTATTTTTCCTCTAATTAAACACGTGGAATATCTCACGTTTTGAGAAACTCAGCTCTGCTGTTTTGAAAATCTTCGTTCCAGCCAAACGGGCACCCACAACAAGGCCTTTTTCGAACACAGATCATTTGTTTTTCCATTGTGGTCAGCCCGATTGACGATTACTCACCAGCAGCAACAGTCTTAAATAATCGCCTAGAACACGTAGTGACACCACGTGATCAAGTATAGCTAACTGACGTTCACGTACATCGATATGAAGATTTCTGATTCAGTGGCCGATATGTGTACTAAAATGTTGATGCTTAGTTCAATTATTTGTAAAATCATATATATATATATATATATATATATATATAATATATACAATAGAAAGATTACCAAAAACAAGCCTTAAAGTACGAGCCATTAGGAAAAAGAAAACCAGGACGTCCTGTTAAACGATCCAACGATGACTTCTAAGGCCGGAACAGGCTACGCTAGGACTAAATCCTTGATTTATATCTACGCTAGGAGTAAATCCTTGATATATATGACAGAGACATGATAAAATACATCAACAGATCTAGTATAAAAGAAAGATCTAGTACATAAGTGAAACATCTCCCTACTCAGTATCCAAGAGTCTACAAGATTTTGTGTGATTGTGGAAAGCCAAACTAAATTCATCCTTTTTTACGTATAGAAAGAAAACCTGAGAGACATTTCCTACAATAGGACCAGAGCCAGAGCTCTCTTTAGCCACGTTCTCTTCTCTATTAACTCAGATGAAGGCCGCCAACACCTCGTAGACTGGCCTCAAGCTTCTAATATCCCTGTGTGTTATGATGAACTCGAAAGAAAGATCATCGAATCCAGAGAATTTTCACTAGATTCATCACATATTAATAACAGCCTTAGTTTCAATCTCTCTGACGCACACATTGCCACTGTTTAGTATTGGCGCACTCGTGGCAGCTCACGCACAAAGTCAACTTTATTTGAAACTCAAGGTAGCATTCCTGTTTTTAAATGTACTACTACTGTGTTTTATACTAGATCTGTTGATGTAATTTTATCATGTCTATCTCATGTTTTGTATAATTCTTTGCCTGTAATACCTGAAGAAGTTGAATCATTCAACGAAACTAGTTCTATCTTAATATTAAACGTTGTTGTTTTTTCATTCTCGGTATATAGTAATTTAAACTAATTCTATTGTGTCTCTTTGATTAACAAAGCTATCAACCCTAGGTGAAGCAGAGCTCAGTAAGGTTCGCTAAATGTTTTTAGAAGATAAAGGAAAGATTAGGTATTCGTTTCTTTATTTTTTCCCCTTAATCCAGAGTGTTTCCTCCCACGAAATACAAACTGACTGGTAAATAGATGAAATTGACCTATACATAATATATTTTATCTTGGAATGGTGATTGAATTCCTTAGAATTAGTAACAATTCTAAGGAATGCAATCCAAAGCGTTTACTTTGATGAGAGATTTTATATACAATTCTATTGTGTCTCTTTGGTTAACAAAGTTATCAATCCTAGGTGAAGCAGAGCTCAGTAAATATGGTTTGAGCTAACTAATTCAAAGACATTTAAATTCTTTTACACGTATTTAACATTCTGATATTAAATAGTGACATTCTGGATTATCTTAAATATGATTCCCCATATTTTCAGTGGAGAATCCTATAGTTTTTTTAACTCTGTATATGCAGTTTGTTGTCATCTTATTTGAAATATACCAAGTTCATGTATTTCGATGTTTCAATTGCATGGTTAAATTAAACCGAATCTTCATGGAAACAAAACAAACAACGAGAGCGAGGATTACCATCCAGCGAGTCCCATCCACAGTAGATTTTGACTGTCCACTTCTTCCCTTTTGTGTGACAGATGACTTTGGTGTTAGATTGGTTTTCTGGAAATATTGAATAATAGCATTGAAATAAATACTTCTCCTTTGCCCATCACATGTTTAGTTGTTGATACATATTTTATTATTTTCTTTTTTGTTTTCTAGTGCTTACTCCATACTTGGTACTTGGCTGTAGATATGCAATTATACATCTTATTTCTAGTTGCCCTAATCCCTCTTCCTAGGTGAGTAGTTTACTCCATTAATAGTACATAACTCATATGCTATACTATAATGATTAATAGGCATTGATGCTCTAAATGTCTTCGATTTTTGTAATTGAATACAGGTTCATACATGATATGCTTTACAGCAATGATTATCGCTTAAATATATTTTTCGAGTGCCTGTAATAAAGATAAAATAATTTCATGGCGAAAATTTGTAACACGAAAAGGCTCTATCAGTCTGTGTTCCAAGATACTTGACCATACATTGATGGAGAATTGCTCTGGTATCTTCACTGAATAACTGCATGCAGATTTTAATTGCCCGTGTGGTTGCGATAATTGAAAATATCACCTCGAGTGAACATTACTTCGTCTGTGAAAAGCATACAATGGGAGAAACGGTTGGTCTCGAGAGCATCATTATCGAAGCTACTAATCAACAATGATTATGTCATGTGCTTAAATCCGCTCCACCCTTATATCGTTAGACACTATATAAGGGTGGAGCCACTTTTTATGAAGGATCTTGACCCTCCCACCGTCATTTCGTGGTGAATAAACTACCATGCTCACAAGGATGGAGATGAAGACAAGTGAACGTTCATAGCAAGGGATTCGACAATCATAGAAGATCCCTTGATAAAATACTGTGTGCATTTTAATATTAGATCCAAATTAATAGTGCCTACCACCCAATTCTCTAACTGACTCCCTTGAGATGTCTCATCTAAAGTCATACGTCAGTGTGACGTATGACTAAATGTCAGAAATATTAGGGTTCCAGTGGTATGTTTATTTGGGTATTTTAGTTAGCTTTGAGATGCAGAATACGTTTAAAGTTTATGACAGGAGTGTGGAATTATCTCTGTATAAGAAATTTGAAAATCAACAATGTAAGCTAATATTTCATATATTTTAAAATGCAACGTAGCTGGCAATTAGGTCACCCCCACATTGGAATTAAATAACTCTAATAAAAATTCTGTTTCCAGATGGCCAAAAATCACCCTTTTTGTGAACTTCTTATTCATGGTGTTATCTGTCATCGGAACATACGTCCAGAATTACGTGTATAGACTTCCTCCTACAGGATTAACAGTGTTTCCTGATCCCATGTAAGTATTATTTCTGGTGCATATAAATAAAAAATATATATTTATATAATACTTGATGGATGTTAATTAGGGTTGTCTAAATTTCAAGTGTTTTTTTTTGTTTGTTTTTCAGAAGCATGGAATACATCCTCACTCATATGCATTTCATGCCCTACACTCATATCGCCTCTTACTGCGTGGGTATAGCTACTGGCTATTTTCTCGCCACACGATCGAAAGCCACCTTTAGTAAAGTTAGTTTAAATTTTGCAGTCAGCATTTCAAATCCTTAAACAATGTTCCTATGTTAATATATTAATAAATATGTTTACACATATCACATATATGTTTAAGATTATTAAGATAAAATATAGAACTTTTATTTAATTATTTATTTATTTTTATTTTATATTATTTATTTTATTTTATTTTATTTATTATTATTTATTATTATTATTATTATTATTATTTATTTATTTATTTATTTTTTTGAAACAAATAATTTCCTTTCCATCAACTGCTTGCTTCTAATTGGGTACCAAAATTTCTCTACTTTATAATTTGGTGAAATCGAAGTAGTGGAAACAGACTTTTAGATTTGATTTTTAGCCTCTCCAGGCAAGCATGTTCTTCTTGATTAAGTCGTTATTTTCTAAGGAATGGACTTTCTCTAACTGTGTTGGAAGGTTAGAGAGGACTTTGTTTCCTTGTTATAGTCCAATTCGATCGATTACGTGGCATACTAAAATATTATTATTATTATTATTATGATTATTATTATTTATTCACATAACTGATACACAGTCAAAACAGATTTAAACAACATTATATAAACAACAAATATTATTTAAACAACAATTTGACTGGTGATATAGAAAAATTCAGAATCTACCCAAGAATCTAAGAATAGTTCGTCAGGTAGCGTCGTAAAATATGGACTGTTCCAAGTAATGCTGTTTTTCTAGGTCATATGGGAGTCACTTCGTTGATGTTTAATTGCTGTAAATAGTTGGATAGCTTCTTTGAAATTGCACCAAGTGCACCGATAACTATTGGGATGACTTTGGCGTGTTTAAGCCACAGCCTGCCAACTTCTATTGCCGGATCTCGATATTTAGTATTTTGTTCCAGTTCTTTGTTGTTAATATTATCACTGCGACATCGATAATCCGAACCTGTCGATGTTCGATAATTGTGATGTCAGGGTCTATTTTGTTCCAAATGCTGTTTCGTGACTTTTTTTTGCTGTTTCATTTTCTAATACTGTCTCTATTTTAGGTTGCCACCAGTCATCAGATGTAAGAAAGCCATATTTTTTGCTACATGGCAATGAATTATTTTAGCCACTTGATCATGGCGGTATTTATAGTCAGTTTGAGCTATCTTACTGCAGGCATTGATTAGATGTTCATCTTTCTGATCTCATAATCTGCATTTTCTGTTATTATTGATGTTCAAAATTTTTGCTTTCGTTGCATTAGTTTGTAATGCCTGTTCTTGAGCTGCTAGAATAAATCCTGTTTTCGTTTTTAATATATCCATATTGTAGCCATTGCCACGTCTTGTTCAAGTTAATTTTGTCCTCAGTATCTCTATATTATTATTATTATTATTATTATTATTATTATTATTATTATTATTATTATTATTATTATTATTATTATTATTAAAAGAGACCTTCAGGGAGTCAGGAACTCATCGAGGGAGACCACATACTACACGCACCAGATATCATACTTATTCTTGAATCCATTCATGCTTGCATTTAAAACATTCAATGGCAATCCATTCCATTCACGCACCGCCCTATGTGAAAAAAATCTAGTCCTCATCACCTTCTTAGCGGTATTCATTCAAAACTTCCAAGGATACCCTTTTGTCCTTTCCCCACCCTCCATAAATTAAAAAATTCCATCGACTGGAATCCTGTATTATCTTTTCAAAAGTTGGTAAGTCTCAGTTATATCACCCCTCTTTCTGCTGTTTGCTAGTGTCTGCAGTCTATAAATTTTCAATCTGTCTTCGTAATCAGTATTCCACAATACTTATATCATTTGATATAGTGATATAATTTGATATATCATTTGATATAGTGGAGATTGAAAAGGAATCAGTCTCCTTTGCACTCTCTCCATTATCAAAATCACAACGGAAAAAGAAGACCAGATCTGCGCAAAATAGTCCAAGTGTGGTCTTATCAAAGGTCTGTAAAGAGGCAAAACGACATCATTTTTTCATGGTGCTTACTTCTTCTGAATAAAGACAATCCAGCTTGGCTGTAATCAGGAAAATCATAAGATTCGCGAGCATGAGATATCAATAGTTTTTTCTAGTTACATAGTAATTAATGAAACTTGAAATAAATTACTAAATATGTGTCAAATTAATGAAAATCTGCTCTTCTAGTTAACTGTCCTCGTTGCCTGGATTGCAAGTATCACTATGGGTGTCACTATAGTGTTGGGAATCCTGGAATGGAACAGAGGAAATCTTCCATCCCTAGAAGTCGCTTCCCTCTATGCAGCTACATACAAGCTTGTTTGGACAGCTTGTATGGCCTGGGTGATCATTGCTTGTCAAACTGGATATGGAGGTTAGAAGTGCTTTTAATCTAAACAGTTCTCCGTTTTAATTTAAACAGAGTAATAAAATAACTGCATTAATGATGCTTTTGTTTTATTACTCTGTTTTATCGTCTAGATTATAACATTATGTGTAATATTTTCTAGAATTACACCGAATTTCTTTCTTGGACACTTACGTAATGCATATAATATCACATCATATGGAAAATCAGTTCGATTATCAACATGTTATGTTACGTTTCATATAAAATTTCTATTTTAAAGAAGGAAACGAAATATTAGGAAAAATAATGTTTCTTTCCTTTGAAAGAATGGAACAGAATTGATGAAAGGGAAAACTCGTATAACATTCCTTATTTCCTTCTTTCTCAAAAAAAGTTTCATTCTTCCAAAGGAGAAGCTTATCTTTATCTGTGCTAAAAATATTCAGAGTCCTTAACCAAATATTATTGATTTCTAAGTCGCCAACACATTTGATAAGAACTCAAAATATGATTCTTTAGAAAACGTGGAGATTAAGCCAATTTATGGATTGTGATTTTCTTGTGAAATGAAAATAGAATCTGCCAGCCAATTTTTGAAGAGCATTCTGAACGAGTTTGGGATATCGCAATTGTTTACCAAAATATCTATCATTTATTTTCAGAAAAATATAATGTCATGTTGTCACAAAGATACTTTCCTGAAATACAGACATGAATGATATTGTAAATGATTATAGAAGAAATCAGATCAGCAATATCTTTGATATTGCTTCGAGTTGCATCTTCCACACGATTTTGTTCGTATAATGTGGTATGGGCATGAGTAATAATGCAATAGCTAGTATTGCTCCTTTCCCAAAAAATTTACAAAAAACCATTAAAGGAAATTTTTCCTTCTGTCGATTACTTTTTATATCATGGAGCAAACAAAATGATTTAGATTTTATATACCAAACTGAAAACTTCCATATACGTCCAGACCCATTTCAGAATGCATGGCTTTAGTTAAATCATTAGTGATATCTCTTTCTCTCCAGGATGTAAAACGAAATAAAATTAAGTATTTTCTTAACAGAAACTGAAATACTACCTTCTTTAATCATTATTTATATCGCTTTTCCTAATTATACCTTCTTTTACTTTATTCTTTTCAAAATTCGAATTTTTGAATCCTACAGATATCCCCTTCAGTTCATGTACAAGCTATAATCATCTAATTTTGATTAGCTTTATTCTGTTAAGCTATCACTTAATTAGTGATAGCCTTGGGCCATCTGTCTCTGATTGGGTACCAGTGGATATTGAACTGCCCACTCAGTCTCCAAAAGTTAGATAGGGCTAAATGGCCTCGCCTACTCCCGTATATACGGGAATAAAAAGGCGTTAGCTGATTTTTTTTTTTTTTATTCTGTTAAGCTCTTTTGTTTTCTTTATTACTTTTAATGCGCACACCATTTTTAACTTTTTGACTATTTTCTTTAAAATGATTTTAACCATTTAAATTTTCTAATAGCAAATTTACTTTACTTTTCTGACACATGATTTCTCAGGAAGGGTTACTGAGTATTTGCTATCATCAGTGATCTTATACCTTGCAGCCAATATAGGCTGCAACATAATCCTAGTGACTATATGAGTGACTTTGTCCCAAATATAGTTACTATATTGGAGAGAAAGAGAGTTGCTCTCCCAGAGCCATTTAGATCACAATCAATTGTCGCCATGTCCCCTTGCTCCTGATATTATAATGATCGCCAACTTCCTCATTTCTAGGTATCATTTCCTTTTTTGAGATTGTTGTTTTCAGTCTCGTGGTCTAAAATTAGCACTCACCTCATTACGGAAACGTTTAAGAATCAAAACATTAATGACCCTGTCAAGTATATTCCAAACATTCTAAACTCGAAACGCTCGATCTTGTTATCTGTTTTTGACTTGTTGCCAGAAAGAGATCAAAAGAATATTCTTCAATGGAGATAACAAAACGTCTCCCGTGAATCATATGGAACTCATCCTCTTGTTTTTGATGTACTAGAATTATTGAATCCCGTTTTCTACCAATTTGCCTACTCCATAATAGCCAATGTCTTTATGTAGGAAAAATCCAGTAGAATTCAATGAATCAGTGAAGTTCTTAGAATGCTGGAAATCTTCACCATCTTTGCAGTACTGTTGCTTTACTTCAACTACTTGCAAAGTAATATTCATTAACAATGAAATTCTACGCTACCTATACCATCTAAACTAAAACTAATCATCGGTATGGATTCCGTCATTGTAAATCGCTACGTGACCCATCTTTCTTATTCTTCTTCTTCTTATTATTATTATTCTTGACACCTCCAAGGAGTCCGAAGACTCATCGCGGGAGGACACCTAATGTACAACTCTCCGTCTCCACCACTACCGAACCTCTACTACCAATTAACTACATCAGCACCATTTACAGCCCACCACCACAACAAGTCTCTTTTGTCTGTAAATTGCGTATGTTCTGAAGGGCTTATTTATCTATGTGCGGATGAAAAATCAGAGTTTCCAGGAGAAATAAACCTGCTACCTGATACGGAGGTAGCAGGTTTTTTTCTTCGGCTAACTCACCTTCAATTGAAAAAGTCCATATAAAGATTCCTCCCGTCACGACGGAAATCGAACTCAGGCCTTTTCCAATCGAAGGGCCCAAAGTACCGTCGTTCTTCCAATTGTGCTATGGATGCGCTTAAAAAAAGCCGTCAATGGGTCCTGTTTACTTTAGCCCGATTGCCATGCAGTACGGAAATGTCTAATGACAGTCTAATTATTAGGCCTTGTGACAGGGTAATTTGCAGGGATGATTAAGACCACTTCACAGGTTGCCGCCGCAGGACGACCCCTTTTTCCCCCCTTCAGAGTCAACCTAAAGTGTGCAGTTAGTTTTCTTATGTAAGCTATAGTTCGATGATGAGTTCTGTTTTATCTGTTCTTTTCACTCTTTATGGTCATGATCATTCTCAGATGATGTTTAGTCTAATGAAATTTCATTACGCTTCTCTTTATCATTTTACATACCTTGTTCTGTTATCAAAGAAAGACATCTCTTGAAATATCTACTTTTAAAATCCTAATTGTGTATTATTATTCTCCAAACCATTCGTCAACCACTTGCACTTCCTCAGCAACCCAGAAATTAGCGTGTTTTTCTCTTTCGTTTGAGGGCCCTACGTTTTTTCCTGGAACAACAGGTAGTCCTAAACAAATCACAAGCCAGCCTCTTTAGCTATTCAACACTGTTCTGACATTTAGTTATTGCAACTATGTGCATCTAAATGGTTAGGTTGATGAAGGGTTTTGCTGTTGTGCTCAGTTTCTGTTGACTTTCTTACAAATGTGTTTCCAGATCATCACAATTTGCTATTGATAATATTTCTCCCTACACACCTCTAAATTTGTTAAAAACATTCATAGCAACTAACCACTGATAATTTGCGGTACTTTCAATAATAAAACAATTGTTTGTTTCTCTAAATTCAGTTGTAACAAGTTTCTTTTTTACATCTCTACTTTTCAACCCCATCCGTTGCACAAGGATAATACACTTAGCAATCTCTCGTGTGTAGAATTACGATAAAAATATCATGTATGATTTTCTATTTATATGAATTTTGTAGTTAAATAAATAGTTTATAATATAATACATCAGAAAGAGAAAACAAATTGGATATTATCAGCAAATAAACATTCTTAATAGTGATCACCCTAATTTAAATTATCGAACGATAAAAGAAAGATCACTTCATACTACTTAGATTATATTTTCCACTAGTTCTTTTTATAAGAATAAACAGAATTAACTTTGATAATTATAATATTATAATATTATTAGAATATTATCTATTGTATGTTTCTCTTTCAGGAGTTGTAAATTCTCTTCTGAGTTGGAAAGTTTTTATTCCTTTGGGACGTCTGACCTTTTTAATTTATTTATTTTCTCTGCCAGTGCAATTTACGAGAGCGGCATTCACCCATGAGAAACTTTATACTCATCACTTCATCTACGTAAGTATTGGGTGTGGTGATTTTTTTAAAGAAAATATAATTAAATATCCACTAACTGATCTTAGAGAGAGAGAGAGAGAGAGAGAGAGAGAGAGAGAGAGAGAGAGAGAGAGAGAGAGAGAGAGAGAGAGAGAGAGAGATGAAACCATTATAGGGTAAAAATTATGTTTTTGTGGAAGGGTGGGTACAAATTGTAAACAACGTAAACATAAAATGCAATTATAATAAAAAGTACTTATTATTCGAGATGTTAGAGAATGGAAGTTCAAATATCGCGAAGTGAATTTATTTAGTGCACTGAAAACCATTCCACAACCGTCTGTTGAACCAGGAGTATTTCATACTAACTTTAGAACTCGTTTTAGTGAAGGAAGTATTGAATGATCGTTTTTTTTTTTTTAACAAACCAGTTAAAATATTTTGTTTAACAGTTAATCCTGTTTGGTTGCCTTGATTGACTAAGTCGTTAGCGTATCTGCTATCCAAATAACGCAGTACAAGTTCCAATCCCACCTTGTGTTGTTTGTGATTATTTTTAGATGAGTAATGAATGTGAAAGCGCCCTTCCCATCGGAATGTGTGTACTATGGGTTTACGAAACACTTTTCGTGGGTTGAATTAATGAAGACATTAATAAAAAAATAAAAAAATATGTTTTAAGGGATTATTTTTTTATTTATATCTTGTGTTGCTAAATATTTAAGATAGATTTTTCTGAGATAAATATTCTTTGAACTGTTTGTTTCATTTGTTTCTTTTTTATATATATAATTTTTAAATGTTTTGCATCATAATTACATAAATATGCTGTTTTCACGTTTTATTTATCTTAATCTGATGACACAGCATGACAAAATTATGTTTAATAAATAATAAATTGCCACCACTGATGGTGAATTACGAGGACAAGTACTTGAATGACTAACATAAAGCTGATCAAGGACTAAGTTAAAATGAATTATAATACATATTTTCCGGGAAGCATTTTTAGGATACATTTAGGCCACTGCAGACTGGCCGTAACGAAATATAATTTTAGTGAAAAAGTAATCAGTTATTGGATTAAACTAACACATTTAATTTAATTCCGACATAAAATTGCTACAGTCCACGATGTATTTCAACTACATGCTTAGAGATGAATATATGCCTTACGCATTTAGAGGATTTTTTGCAGTATCTTTTAATACTATAGGACATTTTGGGAAACTGAATTTTTGTCATCCATCCATTTTTATCGCTTTCTGTTTAAAATACTGTTAATTCTTAATGAGAATTTTTTTTTTTTTTCAAAAATAAAAAAATAAATAATGCTCTGAAAAAAATTTGTTAAATAAATTTCATTTTATAAAGATGATTGATTCCTTATAACGTTTTCACATTTGTCTCATTTTTTTCCCTCCTAGATATATCTGTTTTTCGGTCATCTTATGGTCTCTTTAGGGATATCATATCTGGGAACCCTTTCATTTGAATCACCATTTATGGCCTTAGAAAAGGTCATGTTCACTCCTTCAAAGAAAATAGCTGGATTAGAATCTATGAAGAAATGTGAAGAAAACGGATTCGAGCAAATGAATGGAACATTTAAAGATATTACTAGCAGCAAAAATGTTGAGCCTTATACAGTGTGCGTCGATACAACTGAAACTAAGTTAAACTCGTAGTAACGTAATGACCTAAGAGAACATTGCTGCAGTAATTTGATGCGTTTTTATAATACCTATGAAATATTCTTGTAAATAAGCTTCGCGCTACTCAAAGAGGTGAAAAGAATTCATAGTGCCTTCGAAAATACAATAATAACCGGGTCTGAAACTATTTATATTATTGTACAAAATAATGCATTAGTGAATTTTTGTCAGTTTCTCACTATACTAGATTTGAAAAGATACAGATCAGTGACCTGTTTTCTTCTCTTTTTTTATTTTTGAATAAAAATAATTATCTTATTTTAATTGTGAAATATATGTGAAGAGGGAAGTCAAATCTATAGCTCTGCTCATCTTTTGAATGTCTCCTTTATTTAAACGGATATTAAATTTGAAATAACGTTGTTGATTAAATTACCGAAAACTACTGAAATAGTTAAATAAATTCTTATCTAATTGCTATGGCTGCCAAAATTTCCAACCAAAAAGATATCCAGTGAACATGCATGCCCTTGAAAAAAAAAATAAGATCAGCAGTATTTTCAGGGATTTAATATTCGTGACTTTTCAACAATAATATTCATGAACGTACAAACTTATCAGGACTGCCTTAAAGGGGCGAAGCAAGAATGTTTTTCATCTTCCCCGTTATCTGTAGAGGACAGTGTAGGGATAAGGTGTTATTGAGCTATTGAAGATCCCGATCATGGCAGGAAGGGAACAGCAATAGCCGCGCCTCAGTCAGAACTTCACTGGCTACAGCATTGTCATCCGTTAAAATGGGTACTTTGGAAGGGTAACCCTCCCAAAGAACCCATTTTAGTCGCCTCGTACAACATGCGTGAGATACATTTTGGGGCTATTCTTATCCCGGCCACCACACCGGTTGAACGTATAACCGCCTTCCTGTAAACATTATATTTCAAATAATTATTAATTTTAACAGATGTGTTTAGAAAAATAAATTATTATTTTGTTAGTAAGAGCTATTCAGATATAATTTATAAAGTTATTACTTTTATAATTTTACATAATTTTATTTATTAGAAATACTTTTTAAATTAATTATAACTATGAAAGAAAGTTAGGCATCGTTTTTTTGCCCTGTTTATTTTAACTTTTTTAATTCGATATTCTCCAAAAATTATTTATTCTAAAATTTCTTTCCAAAATTTGATTCCAAAATGGTTCTTTCACCTACAAATGGGGAAAAAATTAAATGATTTTTGAAAAGCATTTAGTATTTGTAACAGTAGTTGAGTAAAATCTTTCCCGAAGGTCGTTACAGGAATTGCATTTGGTCAAGTAACATAAAGACACCATGATTATTGGAGAAAAGTTTTAGAAAATGAGATATTATTCCAACAGGGGACGGATATTTTGCTCAAAGAATTTCTTAAGCTGTTCCACTTCACTGTCTAACTGATGATGTTGTCGTTCGAAATTTTGTTGTATAGGATCGACATTTACTGTATATTCATGGCGATATTTCAGAATCTCCTCACGTATTTGACGAACCATTTCCTAAATGATGTGTAGGATGTGCAATCATACACAATAACATTGTGTATTACTAACTTCAGTATTTTATGAAATTGACCAACTGCATTAATCAAATATAACTAGTAATTAGTAGTAATTAATACTAATAAGTAAACAATATAATAATTAATCAAAATAATAAATGAATAATGGAATGGAATTCATGACTTCTGGTCCTTTGCAAAGGCCACCGGACACACACACACACACACACACACACACACACACACACACACACACACACACACACACACACACACACACACACACACACACACACACACACATCCCAAGAAGCACCACTGTTATAGCACGTAAAGTTAAATATGACCTTTAAATATAACTTTTTCCCTCATAGACGCATTACTTCATGACTATTGCACCACTAAACTGGCAAATATCATTTCTTCATTCTGTTAGGTCCATTACCTACTCAGAATCCTCTTTCTGTACACTTGCAAAATACCCCGAACATACTTTGTTTCTTCCTCTATCACACTATCAACTTCTGCTCTTTATAAAGGCCTTTACTATGATGTGTTCCCCACGAAATTCAACCTCCAACTCTTCAAAAAAATATCAACAAATGTATTTTTTTCTGAACCTTATCCTCCCCTTCGCACATGGCGCTGATGTGCTGTAGGTTCTCTTATCTCTTACCTCTTGTATATGGGATTTATAAAATAAATAAGTAGTACCTCTCTAGCTGAATAAGAATTCACAAGGTGTCCATGCGAATCAATTTTGATTTTGACGGAAACAGCAATAGCCTGGGTAAAGTATTTCTTAAATAATGATTTGAATACAGCTCTAGTCGACAGGCTGTAAGAGTGAGGTAGTATTCTGTTGGCGTGTTGGTGGAATGGAAAGTACAAATGGTCGTAAGTCTAAGATTGGCCGTATTTAACCAAAAATAATCATTACAAGTTATGGTACGAGGACAACTCTGTTGGTACTGCTTAGCATCCCGCAAGTATTAATAAGACCAAAATATAAATAAGAAGTAAGGGAAATTATGTCACTATAAAATATATAAGCCAGATGTCTTAAGAAAGCTCTGATGTTAATATTAATATAATAAGAACAGTTATTTGAATATATATCATAAAATAAATTATTTTAATTATTATTTGTAAGATCACTTTTGCACTAAAATATATTAGTATACTAAATTAACATATATAATACCGAATTTAGTTTTCTGTTATTTTCAAGGAGTAGAGGAAAACTATTATGTATTTTTGTGTTTTAAACAACTTCGTTTTACTAATATAATTTTTGAATTTTTCACTTACAACATTTCGAACTCGATTCTTTATTATAACATGAAAATAAACAAAAACATTTTCTATATTCAATTAATTTATGTGGTGAAATAAATAATTCATTATGAATATCGCTTGCTGTGAACCCTTTTCCGCTGCACGTTAAAACGAGATTCACAATAATTTTCTGCTTTGCTTCCTTTGACATAAGACAAGATCCTCATATCCACCATTATACATTTTAATAAGGCAGAGATCTAAGAAACATGGCTGTCAAGCAGTAAGTCATATGACAAGACTAACATTTAACCAGTAGATGGCAGTGCTAGGTTCCTACAACATGCAAAGCAGACGCATAACTAATTCATAAACTAACAACTGCTTCGGTTATGTGAATTTAAACCTTTTCTATCAAAAAATAATTTTCCACTATTTTTGATAGAAATTATTTATTATTTCCTTTCTAGTTTAATCACGTGTATCATTAGGCATGTTACGTACAGTCTCCCTACATTGTTGTGTAAACTCAGTATGCGATTGCTGGCATACGAGAGGTCTTTAATGTTACGCATATTAATTAATGACTTGAGATGTCGTGAAGGATCATTCCTTGATTTATATTTAGTGTGTCGTTTGAGCGAATAACCCTCGGATGACTCCTTGAACAACCTGTGAAAGGAATGCTCTTCTAAGTAGGGTATGTATGATGCTTGACAATTCGCCCTTGGGATGTTCTTTGGGGATGTATACATCATATGTGCTCTGCAAGTCCGAGTTTTTTCTCCCCTTTTGTTTTCAACTTCGCTTATATGTTCTTTGTTGCAGATTTCGAAATTTCTCCTAGTTTGCTCTACGTACATCTTTCCACGGAATCTTGTATACACCCAGATGTTTATAAAATGGAACGTTTTTAGAGAAAGGTTGATTGTCTTTAATATTTGGCTATTTTTCTGGCGCATTGCAAACGTATGACAGATCCTTGCCTTTATAATTAATTTCTGCTTTCATAAGTATATGTTATCACGGGATGAACCTCTTCTATGCTAGCAATCGCCTACACAGTTTTCACAAATGTGTAGAGATATTTGATATTTGTGATTAAACTATCATTCCAGTATTGTTAATTTATAGATACCGGCTGTTGGAAAACGAATATATTTTTCTCTGTTTTATTACTTATGTTAAGCAACGTCCTGAGGATTCTGTTAGCCATGTAGGCGATTGCTAGCATAGAAGAGGTTCATCCCGTGATAACATATACGTGTCAAGGAAATGCATCTAGTATGAATAAAAAAACGTATACAAGTTAAAGTCTGGTTATTTATTATTCAACTAAACTACTCGTAGTAAATCCCATACAAACCTTGTACTTATTTCATATAAATTACTTAACTATAAAATTCTTTTAAACGTTTTCTTTTATTTTATTCAGTATTCCTTCAGAAATCTGTTTGTAAGATCGATAGGTTAGTTAAGCATATATTTAAAGAACAGTTTCATAAGTCCTATTGAGTATATTCAACTTTTGCAAGAACTTATACAGCGGAAGGCGATTTTATTTTTATGGAGGAAATCAAATAATAGTAATTACTACTTACGTACTGTAGATAAAAATCAAGAAAACATTCATCTACGTGGATATAGGATTAGAATTGTATATATTTGAAATGTAAGTACTTTATTCCAAATCCATTTTTGTAATTTTTGAAGTTGCAATTTCTCGTGAAGATTAAAAAAACTTAGAGGATCATCTTGAATAAATAATGCTTTCATGTTACTAAAATAGGAATCGGTTTCTTGTTTCGCATCATGTTTCTGAATCAACTTCATTACAAGTAAAGGTCACTTAATTAGATATTTGTTAGGTAACATGACATACTTTTAAAACTGAAGCATTTAATGTATGTCAAAGTTATGATGAAACACAAATATAGTTGGGAAACGAAAGTATACTAATTCCCTAATACTTGACTGGAGTGTCGGGACGAGGCGCGTTACTGATTTTGAGACATTCCTTTTCCATATAACAGATGCATATTTAACTTTAGTAAATATAAGTTATTTTATGGGTGAACCAATATTTGGTGGGTTTTGTCTAATGAATATGAATGCTGCCTTGCATTGCTCTGATATGCAACGTGATAACAATTTATTCTTAGTGTAGATAAATCTATTACGGATATCATTTATGAGCGTGTTTACTATGTACTCTCCTAAACCTATAAGGAGAAGTCATATGAAGGCGAAAGTTGATCTTCGGAGATAACTTCTCTTAAGACTACGGTGCAGAAAGGTAGGTCCAGTTCAAATTACTTTCATGCCTTAAGTATTAGCCAAATATGATCTCTTTTGTTTCAATTTTCATCATTTCTAAATTGAAAGAATGCATCTTCCATAACCATCTTCTTCGATTCCGTTTATTACGGGCTACAGCTTGCTTCCAGATTAAACATTTCAAGTGTATGCTGTCAACAGGAATATACCTGCCCAAGGTCGGGAAAAGTTCCATAACACAGAATATTTACAGGAGTGAATCCCTGTCACCCATTAGTTGATCTTAGTCAGCGGCGAATAGCTTCTTTTTTTTTTCCTCGAAGGAAAAACCCGAATATCCAGCAATGAAACTCAGAAAGATATCAACAATATTGCAGACATATATTACATATTAGGATGTCTGCTGAATTCTTGTCATCCTTGCGCATGGCGCTAGAGATCGGGTTGTATCAAACTATCTATATACTAAAGGATGGGGAACCAAGAAGCCTGCAATTTCCAAGAAATTAGTGGAATAACAAAGCTTTTTATTATTATTCTTTTCAATTGGCATAATTATTTGCGTACAGATGGTGGAACAATTACGCCTTAGTTTTCTACTGTGACAATTCCATAATGCGATTGTTTCCAACACAACTATGTTTTATAGCTAAGTGATAATATATCATATAGTGTGCATTGAGGCTAGGTAAAGAAAGTCAGTTATGGTCACTAAACGTATATAATGTCTTTCTCTATTTTCGCCTTGATGTTCAGTTTATTACCTAGTGTGTGTGTGTGTGTGTGTGTGTGTGTGTGTGTGTGTGTGTGTGTGTGTGTGTGTGTGTGTGTGTGTGTGTGTGTGTGTGTGTGTGTGTGTGTGTGTGTGTGTGAGAGAGAGAGAGAGAGAGAGAGAGAGAGAGAGAGAGCCCAGATCAACTGAAACAGAATGAATGTCTTGCAGAAAAAGGAACCGAAAATTTTTCTCCATCTTTGACTGGATCCAAACTTAATTTCTTCCAAGTTTAAGGAATATGCATACTGCTACATCCGCTAGAGGCATCGATAATATTTTGACCATCTATGTCATCTCATTTACAAATAAACTTAGTAACGTTTACTTCAGGATAATAAAAAAAACTTGGAAACTATAAAATAATTTTTTGTTTGGGCAATGTTGTCCACGAGATTTAGTATCTACATTCCATGAGGCCTCCAGTAAGGTGATAATTTTGTTGGAAGTTTTTCCATTTGGTTATACTATAAATTAAAGATACTAAGAAATTGTATACAGTACTTCGTTTAATCCTTTACCCAAGTGTAAGCAACAAAGTTTGCGCCTTAACTATTTTAAGGGCTGGAGACCAGATAGAGGATTAAACCAAATATATAAGTTCTTAGTATCTTTAATGTTTAATATAACTTAATGAAAAATACCTCCATATCTAATCGTAATCCAAAGTATATTAACAATACATTAAAACACATTTTTGTTACTTGTATATATCAATATGACTTCTGTATATATCAATATGACTACAGCATTGCCTGTAGCCAATGAAGTTCTAACTGAGGCTCGGCTATTGCTGTTACCCTCCTGCCATGATCAGAGCTTTAATAGCTCAATAACACCTTATCCATACACTGTCCTCTACAGATAACGGGGAAGATAAAAAGCATTCTTGCTTCGCCCCTTTAAGCCAGTCCTTATAAGGACGTCACTTCTGACTCTCACAGGCTCTTGTTAGAATTGTCTGCTTTTGTTTGAGTTATCTGAAAACAATTCGTTCTCATAATCGAAAATCCGAACTGTTAGAGTTTGGCTGTTTTACAGAGATATAGTAAATAATTAATCCAAAAACGTGACTTAAACTCCTAAAGTTTGGTATAGAAAAAATGATTGTACTCTCCACATAACACATATACAAATTTTACCTTTTCCCACACAAAGTAAGATAAAAACACACCAACAGTATATCCAGCAGCATGTGAAAACATGTCGTTGAGTCATCTGCACAAAAGGTTGATTTTTGAACGAATGGTAGGGCATGGTAAGTGTAAAGAGTACTATAAGAAAATACCATAGAGTCGAGTGACTTTGGATTTCAGGTAATGGTTCATCCACTGCAGCTGCTGTTTTGTGTTTGGTAATTTAAAAATAATGGGTGAGCCACAAATTCTTTGAAAGTTTCTTTGTGAAAAGTTCTAATTGTTTAGAATTTTGTAACAGAAAGTTAACATAAAATATACGATCAGAGCTAATAATCAGTGAAATAATAATAATAATAATAAATATTTATTTGTGGTGTCATATGAAGTAATCTAAGAAGAAGAAGAAGAATGAAGGAAAACGATTATGAAAAATCGACAGTGGGTGAAAAATACGAATTTTCAGTTATCATTAGGATAATTGATTGCCAATTTGATTTGAATAAGAGTTCAAATTTATTTCCTAAAGAAATTTGTATTTCTGATGGAATTATTTTAAGATATGCATTGACAAAATCACCTTGTAGTTAGAAAGAATTACCTGAAAGAGTTAAAAAATAGAATTCTTGGTTAATAAAATATAACCATCAGCTGAAGTGGGAAATTGGTCCACTATCTCTGGACAAACTAAGCAATTGGATGATAGAATCAACAAGCAAATATCAAATATTACTCGCCAAAGGAAGAGAAAAATCAAAAACATTAACGAGGTTAATAGGGAGGCCTGTTCTTGATTTAAATGAAATTGGATGCCCAAAACGTGAAAACATAACGTGTGCTTTTAAATGCTTTTGGAAACATAATGAAAGATTCTGTGCTTTTAATAATTCTCAGAAGTATATGTATTGGTTTCAAAAAAATAAATATTCATCATCTTCTTTATACCCTCTTTTACCTTGCGGTGTTGCGGGTTCATTGATCAATCATCAGACTTCAATCCATTTACAGGAGAAGGTGGTCAGCCCTATGCCCCGGTATATCCTATGGCCTGTAGTGTTAAGTTCTCAAGGCCAGTTTGCCTGCTTTGTGGGATGAAAAACCCCAGAATAAATTGAGGAAAAACCCTGCTGTCCATGCCCAAGACTGGCTAACTTGGCTATGGCTGAGGAAGATCCTTCAGCTCCTCACGTCACTGACGGGAATCAAACCTAAGACACTCCTTCCCCAGGCATATGGTTGTGAAGCGCACAGCCACTAGGCTAACCGCGCAGACAAAAAAAAAGGTAACATAGAAAAATAAATATGCAACCTTTAATTTTACTACAGTAATAAATTCCCAACGATCACCAAATGAAAAATTAACTTTCAGATGAGAATCACATTGTCAAAAACCACATGATGGCAATTCCACAAGCATAGGAAAGAATCTTTGATGTAATTTTCAAATTATTTATTTTCTGTATGTTAGATTCAGTAAATACAATTTGTAAATAATATTTCATTCAAATAAAATGTGTAAATTTAAATGAACGAATTGGGTGTCATTGATGTGTTATACAAATTTAAGTAAGACCATAACGTTTTTTTCCTTGTGAAATTTCATGCCACAAAGTAACCAGAGACTTTTTTTTTGACTCAGTGAATTAAAAGACTTATTTCTTTATGCAACCCTTCAAATATTTCATGAAACTGTCAACTCTTGGAACCAAAAGGAATAATCAGGTATTAAATTAATAGCCAGAATTTTAGTGGAGAAGATTTCACCTGAAAAGTTACAATACTGTAAGAATTTGGCTATTTTACTTTTAAAATATTAACTGTAATATTATTAACAAATTTGGCCATTTGTTAATAATATTGCAGTCAAATAAACGGTAACATAGAAATTAACAAAGTATATATTACAGAGCTAATATTCATTTGAAATATTCAACTCTTGGAAGCAAGAGGAATAATCGGGTATTAAATTAATAGCCAAAATTTTAGTGAAGAAGATTTCACCTGAAAAGTTACAATACTGTAAGAATTTGGCTATTTTACAGAGCCATTTTTAATAATATTACAGTCAAATAAAAGGTAACATAGAAATTAATAAAGTATATATTACAGACCTAATATTCGTTTGAAATAATGAGAAATAACTATTTATTTGTTGTGGTGGCAAAAGAAATTTCTAAAAAAAATGCAACGGTGAGTTCAAAACCTTGTTTATCGCATATCCGTTACTTAAAATTACTAATGCTAAAGAAAAAAATAAATAAAATAAATAAATTTCAGTTACAGGAATAGGTTAAGAGCACAAGGAATCTCAGGTAAAGTTAATAGTCAATATTGGTTTTAAAAAAATAAATAATTTACTACAGCAATAATTTTCCACGGGAATGAAGAACGAATAATTTTAGGATATGTGTCATCACAATCATGTGAATGCTAATCAATTAGTCATATGTAAGTATTTAAGAAATATTCAAACTTGGGAAAATGATACCTTTTGAACAATACCTCAATTTACAAATGTGACTCATGTCATCTTCATGAAATACCCATTTAAAGAAAACCGCGATTTGTAGTTACCTTCTCTGGGGGGATAGCATCTATGGGCTGAAATCTAAAGGACAAAGTGCTCAACTCTTTCAGGTTACAGTATTTACAGAAATTTCGTTATTTGTGGTTTTTGTGTTTGTGTTGTGGTGTGGATATAAAATTCAACTATTTTGGAATATTCGTATTTAGAAGAGCCCATCCCGTGTGGGGACACCTGTAACCCCCAACGGGCGCGTCCCCTGGTGGCGGATCGGGGAATGCTCGTCATAGGTTACTATGAAGGATAGGAGGGAAATAAAATACCTCCCGCAGACCAACAGGATAGCACTTCCCTCATAGGCCGGTCTGGGGGCCTCGAAGGTGGCAGCCCCACCACCAGACTCGGGTGCTGAAGGCTAATCCCCTGCACACCTTAAAATTTCACTCATTAAAAGAAATAACAAAGAGATAGCCGAACTGCCTAAATGGTTAACGACAAAGCGTGGAAAAAGGTACATGAGATATGGAACATGGAACATTAAAAGTCTACATGGAAAAGAAAACAAATTAATTGATGAATTTAAAAAATCAAGATTGGATTTGCTAGCAGTCACAGAAACAAAAAAGAAAGGTCAAGGTTGCCAGAAAATGAAAGATGGGTATATAGGGTATAGAATATTATATACTTTTCTATTCAGGAGTAAACCCAAGAGAATGGGGAAAACAAGGGGTAGCTTGCATAATTAAACCAGATCTCAAAGAATATATTACTAAATGGCAACTAATAAACGAAAGGTTGTTGACAATCACTATAGATTTTAAATCAGACAACCAAGTATTCACTGTAATTGTTGTATATGGCCCAAACGATAATGCCAATAAAGAAATTAAAGATGAATTCTTCGAACTCTTACAAAAAACAATTGAAGAAGTTCAAGGGCATATCATACTTCTAGAAGACCTTAATGGCTGGGTAGGGAATCAAGTAGATGAAGAAACGAAACAAGTGTTGGGATCACAAGGAGAAATAACCCGGAATAATAATGGAGAAAGAATAATAAATCTTTGCCTTACAAATAATTTAGTGATAGCGAATACTATGTTCAAGCATAAAGAAATCCATAAGTTTACCAGGGAAGAGCCCAATAGAAAAGAAAAATCTATAATCGACTACGCCATCATAAGCAGATCGTACTGGAAGTATACAAAAAATGTAAGAGTCTACAGAGGTCCTGAAATAGGCAGTGACCACTACTTATTAGTATTGGAAACAATCCATAAAATAAATGTTGAAAAATATAGAAAAAGTAGCAAGGAAATAAATGTTAAGATAAAGAACTAGAAACTAAAGAAAGAAGAAACAGCCATTGAGTATAAAAATAAAATAGAAGAGAAAATGAAAGAAGTAGAAAAAGAGATATATGAAGACCAAGATGTAGGAAACCTATGGTACAGGTTCAAAACACTTCTTCTAGAAACAAGTAAAGAAATTTGTGGTGTATCATTAAATAATAAACAGAAGAAACATAAAACACCCTGGTGGACTGAAGAACGAAAAGAAGAAATTAAAAAGAAAAAGCAATTATGGAAGAGATATATAATATCAAAGCTGCAGGTTGATAGAGAACTATACAACAACCAAAGAAATAAAGTTAAAACCTTAGTGAAAGCAGAGAAAATAAAATGCTGGGAAGGCTTCGGACATACTTTAGAACAAAAGTTTAAAGGAAACCAAAAACTCTTCTATAATGTTTTAAGAAGAATGAGGTCAGGGAAAGAATGTCCCATAAAGTTTATCAAAAATAAGGATGGAAAGTTACTCACAAATTCCGAAGACATCATGGAAAGATGGAAACAGTACTTTAAAGAATTATTGGAAGATGCAGGACATGGAAAAAGCGCAAGACACACAAGCAAAATAGAAGATCAGAGTGAAGAAATTCATGCAAATGAACTGTTAGCAGCAAATAAATAGAATAAAACTAGGCAAATCAGCAGGCCATGACCAAATAACACCAGAAATGGTAAAGAATTTAGGAATGAAAGCCATAAATGGCTTTTACACCTATTCAATGTTGTATGGAAAAAGAAAATTATTCCCAAAGACTGAGAAGTAGCTATAATAATCCCCATATTTAAGAAAGGAGACAACCGCAAATGTGAAAAACCATAGAGGAATTTCGCTTTTAAGCGTTCCAGGAAAATTATATACCCACATTTTAGAAGCAAGGCTTAGGAATCAAATAGAAGACATGCTGGATGAAATGCGATATGGCTTTCTAAAAAATAGAAGCACACAGGATCTTATCTTCAGTCTTAGACAAATATCAGAGAAAACATTGGAATATGGAAAAGAACTACATTCATGTTTTTATAGATTTTGAAAAGGCCTTTGACCGAGTTCCCAGACACTTAATATGGCAAACATTAAAGAAAAACAAGATACAAGATAACTTAATAGCAGCCATACAAAGCCTCTACAAAAGTAATAGAAATTATGTAAGAACTTGTAATAATAGATCAAAAGAATTTGAAACAAATGTAGGAGTGAGGCAAGGCTGTATCCTCAGCCCTCTTCTCTTCATCGTAGTAATGGATGAAATTTTAAAGGCATGCCAAACAAAAACAAAAAAGTTCCACTTAGGATACAGGAAACTGAAAGAAACTAGGATTTCACATATCGCTTTTGCAGATGATGTAGTATTCTAGCAAATACAGCTGAAGATCTGCAGTACAATATCAACATTTGGCATGAAGAAACAAAGAAAAGGAATATGATCATAAATATAAATAAAACTAAAACAATGATCATATCTAGAAATCAACAAAAACACACAATAAAAATAGAGAATCACCAACTGGAATAAATCCACTCCTTTAAATACTTGGATCATATATACAAGAAGATGGTAGACTAGACACAGAAATTAACAACAGGATAAGAGGGGGAACAAAGCTATTCTATGCAATGAAAGGCCCACTCCTAGATAAGAAAGAATTCAGCCAAAATACCAAAATGGCAGTGTACCGTTCAGTGTTTCTACCAACATTAACATACAGATGTGAGTCTTGGTGTTTAACAACAGGAAACACAAATAAACTACAAACAATTGAAATGAAATATCTCAGGAAACTGGCACAAAAAACAAGACTAGACCGAATAAGAAATCAAACCATAAGAGACATCCTTCAAGCTGCCTCTGAATCAATTCATAACACAAGCCCAAATGAGATGGTTTGGACATCTCAATCGAATGGAAGAATAGCAAAAACTGTATACGAAAGCCAGAAAATAGAAAAAAGAAACATAGGCAGACACAGGAAAGGTTGGCAAAAGGAAATTAAAGAAAAATTGGAAAAGAAGGGAATTAATTGGAAAGAAGCAAAACAACAAACCTTCGACAGGACGGCATGGAAATCTCTTTGGCAAAATCTCGACGCTTAAAAGCATAAGAGATCATAGACGAAGAAGAAGAAGAAGAAGAAGAAGAGCCCATTCTGGAAAGCTGTAAGTAATTTTAAATTATCACTAGAATTTCTAGAATACACACAAAAGGTTTTTTAATCCATTTAACTGTCCGTTTATTTTGATTTATTTATTTTAAAATACCGTAGAGACACCAGCATATAATTAAATTATTCAGAAAAGCTCGAAACACAGCCGCCACTAGACTCTACTCTATTCTAAGAATTCCCACCCTTTAACAGGAAAGAAATACCCCTAAATGTATTGGAAAATTAGTACAGCCATCTATAGAAGGAATAAAAGTTTGTGTTTGAGTGATATTAGCATATAATTAAATTATTCAGAAAACCTCGAAACACCGCCGCCATCACGACTTTCTCTAAGAATTCCCGCCCTTTAACAGGAAAGAAATACCCCAAAATGTATTGGAAAATTAGTACAGCCATTTATAGAAGAAAAAAAACTGTATATTTGAATGACATTAGCATATAATTAAATTATTCAGAAAATCCTAAACATGGCCGCCATCACGACTCTACTCTACTCTAAGAATTCCTACCCTTTAACAGGAAAGAAATACCCCATAATGTATTTGAAATTAGTACACCCATCTATAGACAAACAAACATGACGACAATGACGGATATGTGTCAACCTGGAAAAATTCCAAGATATCTTATCTCAAAAACATCTCCCACAATTCCATAGCCAAACCAAAACACCATGTGATATCACAGAGAGACATATGTTCCCCAGAAATTTCCAAACACATTACATCACGATTCTTATCTCTAACTATCACCCACTCACTTATTTACAAATAACAAATGACGTCCGTTAGCTTCATCGGATAACAACAAACATTTACGTCATGATTCCTTATCTTATCTTGATCTTGATCTTGTCAGAAGTGTTCCATCAATCACGACACGATTCCTTATGCACTAATATATCTCTCTTTTCCATTCAAAACAATAACGTCACTTATTTACATCTCATAACAACAAACATTCATGTCACGATTCCTTATCTTACCTTGATCTTGACCTTGTCAGAAGTGTCCCACCAATCACGACACGATTCCTTATCCACTAATATCATCCTTTCCATTCAAAACAATAACGTCACTTATTTACAACTAACAAATGACATCACTTATCTACATCTCATAACAACATACACCCACGTCATGATTCCTTATCTTATCTTATCTTGATCTTGATCTGGTCAGAAGCGTCCCACCAATCTCGACACGAATCCTTATCTCTACCATCACCCATAATTCCATACGCGAACCAAAACACAAGAACTGACGTCACTAACACATATATCCCCAGGGAAATTCCTAACATTCCAATCTCATGACGTCAAGCTCAGAATGACGTCATCAAATGAACAACCAATCACGTCACGATTCCTTATCTTATTTTGATCTTGATCTGGTCAGAAGTGGCAACCCTACAACTTTCCCACAAATCCCGACAAAACAAAAATCAAAATTTTCGGAAAATTCGTTAATCATTAACCTCCATTAATGATATTACGGATTCCCTTCCTCGCTACCAACGCAAAAAATAATAGATTCATGTCGCGAGAAGCTCACCCACTTTAAACCGAACTACTTATCATTTTCAACGGTAGAGCAACAGCCATAAAAACAATTCTAAAACCCATGCTGCTACACACAATCAACCTAACAAACATCACAGACACACAAGACAACGCTATTTACAGACAACTCATCGACTTTTTCTGGAACCACAAGAAACATGAGGTACGCGGGGTTTTTCTCCATCTGCCCCCACGCAAGGAGGGCTTGCCCTGCCTCAAATACTGCTACCTCACCAACACCGCTCAAACTATACGGAGAGCATTGGCATCAAACCACACACCTGGCAATCTAATTATATATTTCATAGGACATTTCCTACCCTACTTGAGAATCAGTGGCCACGCCGAACCATGTGTGGAGATCAGCGCTGCATTTATACTTTTGGAGGCCCGAGGCGCAACATCATTATGAGGCCTCAAAAATAAGCTAAATAATTTTAGCTTATTTTTGAGGCCTCATAAGCTAAAAAATAAGCTAAAAAATTTCAATAAACTAAAAAAAATATTTTTTTTAGTTTATTGAAAATAAAAGTCAACATTTCCGTAATAACTATTTTTAATAACACAATACAATGGTATACATATATTTGCATTTTAAAAAAGTATAAAATTAAATCAGTTCAAATTTAAATAAAAAAAATTAATAACTAATATTTTTTTTCTGGCTTCTGTTCGCAAATATATATGTAATGTCATCGTAATTAATGGAGTCCATTATATCTGATTCAATGCATAATGAGAGGTAACTTGTTTTATTTTGGTGCAAGTTGCTTCTTAAATAATATTTTTATTCGTTTCAACACTGGGAATGAGCGTTCAGCTTGCATTTGAAATAGGAATCGTCAAAAACATTTTTAAAATTGTTTCTACGTTCGGAAAAGTAGACGTTAACCCATCGTTTATAAATTTGTACATAATTTTAATTGAAGAATTTCCTTCCTTTATCATTATTAAAAAATTGCTTAACTTCATTAGTAAATTTTTCTGGATTAATATCACTCAGATAAGTTTGTAAAATTTTTATTAATAATAGCTATAATAGCTAGTCTTGTACTTGTCTCGATCTATACCTTTCTTCAGAAAATTTCAAACATATCTAATATGCCGAAATACCTTTTTGTTCTTTCATTAATTTCCAAAATTAGCTTATCACAAATGACATTAAAAGTGTTCACAGCGAAATTTTCTTTCCCATGTAATATAATCTCATTGTTAGATTGTGAACCTTCTTCACCCATTTTTTTTCGTTTTTTTTAACTCTTTCCTTTTCATCTTTAAATTTTATATCATCTGTTAATAAATTCGCTTCTTCATTTACAGCGGCAAAACTATTTCTTATATCTAAAATAAAACCAACTAAATACTATAACAAATGATTAGCTAAAAACAAATCCATATCGGGATCTTGTAGTGATTTACTACTAGCATTTATTTGTTGTAAACTTTTGTCCCACACAACTGTTAAAATTGCTGTTTCTGGTTTCTCAAAATGTTCAGCTAATGATGAACTCTCTAATTTAGAAATACGTTTTTCATGAGAAGAAATGGATAGTTCAAATAATTCGTCTTTAATTTCTTTATATCCAAATATATCCAAAATCCTTCTGCGAAAGATTTCAATTGCAGTATTGATTGCTGATTTTGAGAACATTGATTTTGTTTCACAAGCTTCGTTGACAAACATCATAGTTGCTACAAAAATTCTGAATACCGAAAAAATATTAAAAGGTATGGAAATAATTTATAATTGAAAACATAATTCCATTTGTTAGCTTACAGAAAAAGATAATCGCATTGAATCTATGGAAAACGACCCTGGAATGGAAAAGGTAAAACAAAAATGGAAACGACAAAATATAATACACATAGCAAACTGAAATGTAAGAGGAATAGCATATAAAGAAATACAATTAGACCAGTTATTAAATGAAAGAAATTTTAAAATAGCAGTAATCACTGAAACAAAAAAGAAATTAAAAGGAACTATAACAACCGAAACTTTTAATGGGATATACTGTGGAGTCGACAGAGACCAAAGAGCACAAGCAGGAGTCATCATTTGGATTCATAACTCCCTTTCAAAACAGTTAAAACATTGGAATGAAAGAATGAAATGAATGGAATGAAAGAATAATAGAAGCTAGAATAAAAATAGATAGAAGCTATTTAACGATAATTGGTTTATATGCCCCAGAAGAAGGAAGAGAACAAGATAATATTGATTTTTATAATCAGCTACAAGACATATATAATAAAATAAATAAAAATGATTACGTAATTTTAGCACAAGACTTAAATACAAGAATTGGAAACACTAAAAGTAATAACAATATAGGAAAATACATGGAGAACATACTCTAAACAGAAATGGTAAAAAATGGATTGACTTTTAGTTTATAATACTCTAAAAATAATGAATTCCTTCTATAAACATAGACACATACAGAAATATATTTGGGCAGCAAGAGGATGGAAATCAATATTAGATTACTTTATAATAAATGAAAAGACCTCAAAATTTGCACTAGATGTTAGAGTTCACGAAGGATATGAAATAAGCAGTGACCACTTCGTTGTTAAAAGAAAATTAAGATTACCACCTAAATGGCTACAAATAACAAGAACAAAAAGAAAAATTGAAACATTTGTTTATAAAACTAGACTATTGAATGACATAAATGTACAATGGCTATAGGAACAAAGAATTAACCAATATCTAGATAAAAGAAAACAAAATGAAGAAATAGAAATGGAATGGCTTAATATAAAAAGAATACTAACTGCAGCAGCAAATGAAAGCTTAGGAAAGACCAAAAAATTCAATAAAAGGAAAAAACTGAAGTTCTGGGATGATACACACAAAGAAATAATCAAAAAGAAAAAAGACGCCTATCACAAATGGTTAAGAAGTAAAAGATTAGAAGATTAAATAGAATATAAAAGAATAAGAGCCATACATAAAAGAGAAGTCAGAAAAAGACATAGAGAATAATGGAACAAGTTTGTTTCTAATTTAGAACATGATTTATAAAAAATAAGACTCAATGTATATAAGATTTTGAAACACCTAAATGCATATACCAAAGAAAACATAAAATTAAACACCGAATTGAAATTAGAAGAATTTCTAAATTACTACACGGAACTGTGTACAGAAAATATTTTAAAAAAGACAACTAGCAAACATTTAACTAAAATGAGAAGGAAATAAATAAAGAAGAATTAGAAATCAGCCTGAAAGAAACAAGAAACGGAAAATCACCTGGAGAAGATAAGCTGGGTTCAGAACTATATAAATACGCAGGAACTAGATTCAAAGAAAGACTCTTGTTATTTTTAAATAAAATTTATTGAACTGGTATCCCCTCCCCCCAGTAGAATGGAAAAAAAGCAATTGTGATTCCTATCTTTAAAAATGGTAATAGAGATGGCTAAAAACTATAGAGGTATCAGTATACTGAATTCCTGTTACAAAATATATAGCAGAATCTTAAATAGCAAACTAACGAAATATTCCGAAAACTTTATTTTAGAAGTATAGAATGGATTTATAAAAGGACGATCATGTATAGACCAGGGCTTTTGCCTAAAATTAATAATAGAGGAAAGAAGAAAATACAATTTAGACACACATATTGCATTTATTTTTATTGACTTTGAAAAAGCATTTGGCAAAGTTAAACGAAACATATTATTTAACATATTAAAAGAAAGACAATAATCAAATACAAATAAGATTAAATCACGAGCTATTATATAAAAGAGAGATAACCGAAGGGGTCCGATAGGAATGTTCCCTCTCAACTCTTTTTTAATATTTACTTAAATGAAATCATAATAAAATGGAATAAAAATTTACATCAAGGAATTAAACTTTCTCCTACAGTCAACTCAAACACTTTCCTTTTTGCCGACGACCAAATAATAATTACAAATTCTGAAGATAACTTGATAACTTACAGAAAGCTATTTTAGATCTAAATGAGATATCCAAAGATTATGGTATTATAATATCAACAGAAAAATCAAAATCTATGGACTTTAAAGGATATGATCCAGCAAGAACTAAAATAGTAATAGATAACAAGATCTTAGAACAAGTGAATTCTTTTAACTACCTAGGATGTATGATCACATATGAAAATGAAAAAGATATAAACGTAAAAATTGCAAAATATTTAAAAATAACAGGTGTAATTAACTCTATATTTAAACCAAATCTAGTTCAAAAACAAACCAGGCTAAAAGTATACAATACATTAGCCCTACCGGTCTTAATATATGGAAACGAAATCTGGACAATAAAACAAAAAGACTAACAAAGATTATCAACAGCAGAAATGAAGTTTATGAGAAAAACTGCAAAGTATACCCTATTTGATCACAAAAGAAACGAAGAAATAATGAAAGAATTAAACCAAGAATCAGTAATAGAAAAAATTAAAAAATATAAACATAAATGGATGGAACACGTTCAAAGAATGAAAACAGAAAGATTACCAAAACAAGCCTTAAAGTACAAACGATTAGGAAAACGAAAACCAGGACGTCCTCTTAAACGTTTCAACGATGACTTCTATGGCCGGAACAGGCCATGCTAGGCCTAAATCCTTGATAACTATGATGATGATAATAATTTAGTATAAGGATAATTTTTTTTAAAGAAAGAAAAGAAAAGAATTCAAATGCAATCAATTTAAGTTTGCTAACCAAGGTAATAATAGGAACTTCATGAACTGTAAATTTCAGATATTCTCACGAAAAATAAAAATTTTGAATTTACGGTAATAAAAATTGTAACAACAATCGTCATATTTATGTAATTAAAACATGGATCTAAATATAAATATAAAACGTTTCAGTCACATGTATTAGTAACATGTGACTGAAACGTTTTATATTTAAAACGGTAACATGTATAGTATGCCTCCCTGGTTGACAGAATTGTTAACCTATCTGCTTTACAACCATCCAACTTTAGGTGAAAGGTAAATTTTGTCGCCTTGTGAGAGACCAACTTACTTACTTATGTGAATCTCAGGTCAGGCCTGAGAGTCACATAAAAAACATAATATATATATATATAGGATTAAATCAGTTCCAACTTTATCGCACAATTATTAAGATTTATTCAACTCCAGATTTGGATTTTTTAAGTTGCAGTAATAAGCTTAATAATTCCAGCTTTAGTTAAAACGTAGAGGCAATCAATAGTAACGATAACTTGCTATGCTCGCTAACAGCGACTTTTTTACTCGACATTTTACCCTAATATAACTAGAATCTTGATGCACAAAAAATGAACTGAAAAATCAGTTTAATTTATAAATAATACTAAACTTGAAAATCAGATGCTCTGTTTATGTGACTTAGAAACTGCTGTTACCCACTAATTAATAGAAATTGCGGCAGCACACCAAAAAAATCTTCTGTTGTTTCAGAAACGTGTTTCAGAATGATAGCACGTTCAATACTCAGTGATCTGTTCTTTCCTAACAGGATTCTGAGAAATCACAGGGTGAAATATTCTTGAGAACGTTATGGATTAAACTGACCATATATTTAATCTCTGGATTAAACTGCTAAGTGAGTGATTGGTCAACACAAGTCAAACATTTAGTAAGAGAAAATTCCCAGAGAAGAAGATTGGAAATTAGTAATATTGATAAGAACATTAGTCCAGGTAGTTCAGAAGCGAAAACCACCTGTGACAAAATGAAACTAGTTTATTTATTTAAAAACACAAAAATATAAATTTATTTAATATATCATTATATAGTTCATAATTAAAAGGACCCTAATAATAATAATAATAATAATAGATTTCTACAGATGTGTCTCATCTTGTTTTGATATTATCAAATTTATCAAGTTATTCTGAAGCATTATGAATTTTGTTATTTTATTATTATGCCGCTAATATTTCTTCAAATGCGGCACTTTTTACAACAAAACTCGCTAAGTTATGTTGATTCCTTTGACCTAATAAAAATGTAGAATTCTACATTCTGCGTTTTTATTTGTCTCTTCCCAAATAAAAACGAATTTCATATGTGCAAAAATAAATAATCAAAACATTCGTTTGCATTGAATATATTATATCAAATATTATTATTTTTTAAATAACATTTATTCAAATAAATATGACATTTTGCTTTCTTTCCTTGCAAAATAAAATCATATGGGTCGCACATTTCAAATTTAGGAACGATTTTTTTTTTTTTTTGTGAAAAACAGATGATGTTAATTGCAACTGCATTACTCGAGGTTTCCGATTGTGAGATTTTAATATCAAAAATTCATATCCAATGGTATTTTATCAACGATTCTTCGCCTTTGTCTTTTGCTTAAAACTGAACAGTACAATTACAACTGAACGTAGCTATTACGTTATCTAGTTAAGTAATCCAAGTAATGTAGTTAAGTGTTCTTTTCAGCGCGAAGGATTATTACCCCTTCTAATTGACATGACGGTCAAACTACACTTCTTATCCATGTTCCTTCAGCAGGTGGACAGAATATTATCCAGGTTTGTTAGGTGTGTATATACGTCAAGCAAAGAAATGGTACTCTTACATACGTGAATTTTATGGAATGCAGGAGTTCTTGTTAGTTTTATATTCTAAGGAAAGAACAATGTATTTCAAATGGAAGCGGGAAGCCTCACAAAATTTTCAGCGGCCTCTAGTTTTTATATTATGAATTTAATGTTTAAAAATAAGTATTTTATTTATTTCCTTTTCATTTTCGTTAATTGTTTGCTAGTTGTCTTTATTAAAATATTTGTCTGTCCACGATTCTGTGTAGTGATTTAGAAATTCTTCTAATTTCAATTTAGTGTTTAATTTTATGTTTTCTTTGGTATCTGCATTTAAGTGTTTCAAAATCTTATATACATTGAGTTTTATTTTATATAAATCATGTTCTAAATTAGAAACAAATGTGTTCCTTGATTTGCTATGTCTTTTTCTGACTTCTCTTTTAGCTATGGCTCTTATTCTTTTATATTCTATTTCATCTTCTAATATTTTACTGCTTATCCATTTGTGACAGGCTTCTTTTTTCTTTTTGATTATTTCTTTGATTGTATCATCCCAGATCGTCATTTTTTTTCCTTTTATTGAATTTTTTGGTCTTTCCTAAGCTTTCGTTTGCTGCTGCATTTAGTATCGTTTTTATATTAAACCATTCCATTTCTGTTTCTTCATTTTGTTTTATTTTATCTATATATTGGTTAATTCTTTGTTCATATAGCCATTGTACATTTGTGTCATTCAATAGTCTAGTTTTATAAACAAATGTTTCAATTTTTCTTTCTGTTCTTGTTACTTGTAGCCATTTAGGTAATCTTAATTTTATTTTAACAATGAAGTGGTCACTCCTCTTCTTCTTCTTCTTCTTCTGCAGCTTCTCCCACTTAAGTGGGGTCTCTGTTTCTTATGAGTCTCCTCCACACCTTCCTGTCTTGGGCTGTCACCACATCCAAGTTCTTCATCTTCAAGTCCTCTTCTACCAGCTCCCTCCATCTCTTCTTTGGCCGCCCACGCTTCCGCCTTCCTTGCACATCCATCTGCATGACCCTTCTTCCCACATATTCGTCCTCCCTCCTCATCACATGACCAAACCATCTCAACCTTGCCTCCTGTATTTTCGCTCCTAAGTTCGTAACTTTCACTGTTCCCCTGACATAGTCATTTCTCAGATGATCCTTTCTGGTCACACCGCACATCCACCTAAGCATTCTCATCTCTGCTACTTCCATCCTGCTAATGTTATTTTTCCTCAGGGCCACAGTTTCTATAGCATATGTCATAGCTGGCCTCACTACTGTCCTATAAATTTTGCCTTTCAGATTGATCGGCACCCTCTTATCACATAACACTCCAGCCATCTCCCTCCAGTTCCTCCAACCTGCTTGTATCCTGCATCCCACTTCCTTCTCACCTCCTCCATCTTCTTCCACTGTCGAACCTAAGTATCTAAAGTCTCTCACCTTCCTGATGACATTTCCTTCCAGCTCCAGGTCTGTCTCCTGGCCACCGCCCACTGCGCAACACATATACTCTGTCTTACTTCTGCTCAGTCTCATACCTCTCTCTTCCAGTACTTTTCTCCATCTTTCCAGTTTAGTTTCCGCTTCTTCTCTTGAATCTACACACAGCAAGATGTCATCTGCATACAACATTGTCCAAGGTGCATCTTCTCTCACCTCCTCTGTTACCACCTCCATCACAATATTAAACAGAAACGGACTTAATGCTGACCCTTGATGCAAGCCAACTGTTACTTGAAAACTTTCTGTCTGTCCCAAACAGGTCCGAACACTTGTCTTCACATTTCTGTACATTTGCTGCACCAACCTGACATATTTCTCTGGCACCTTCTTCTCCCTCAGACACCTCCAGACTTCTTGCCTTGGCACTCTATCGTATGCTTTCTCCAGATCAATAAATACCAGATGTAGCTCCCTTTGTTTCTCTCGATATTTTTCCATCATCTGTCGTAACCCAAAGATAGCATCTGTTGTTGATCTACCAGGCATGAAGCCAAATTTTCCTTTGCAATCTCCACCTCCTCCCTCAATCTACCATCAAGAACCCTTTCTAGGATCTTCATTGTGTGGGACATCAACTTTATTCCTCTGTAATTTTTACAGTCTTGTGCATCCCCTTTACCCTTGTAGATGGGAACAAGAGTACTCTCCCTCCATTCCTCGGGTATATTTTCCTGTTGGCAAACTTTCATGAACCGGTCCCACAGCAGGTCAATTCCCTCTTCCCCCAGTGCCTTCCATGCCTCCACTGGAATTCTGTCGGGGCCCACCGCTTTTCCATTCTTCATCCTCTTCATGGCCTCCGTCACTTCCATTCTACTGATGTTCTGCACCATCCCCTCAGAAGGCTGCCCATCTCCTCTGTGAGTCCTTGCATTTTCCTCATTCAGAAGTCCCTCAAAGTATATTTTCCATCTGTTTCTTATGTCCACATCCCTCCATAATTCTCTTCCTTCAGCATCTTTGATCTGCCTCACATGTAAGATGTCCTTAGCTGCTTTATTTCTACATTTCGCTAGTTGGTAAATTTTTCTCTGTCCTTCCTTTGTTTCTAATTGATCATACAGATCTTGATATGCCATGGTCTTCGCCTGTGCCACAACTCTCTTGGCTTCTTGCTTTCTCTCTCTGTTCACCTCTCTGTTCTCTTCCACTCTTGACTCATCCCACTTCTGCTTTGCCTTCCTCTTAGCTGTCACTGCCACTTGTACATCATTATTCCACCACCAACCCTCCTTCTGCTCTCTAATCTTTCCAGATGTCTCACCAAGCACCTCGATTGCACAGCTCAGGATTACTTTTGAATTATGTTTCCACCAATCTTGTACACTTTCCAGTCCATCCGAAATCCTCTCTAACACTCTCTCCCTAAAACGATTCCTCACACTCTCTTCTTTTAAGCGAAACCACTTAATTGTCTTCATCCCATGGCAACCAGAAGTTCTTATCTTCGATCTTAATTTAAAGTCTGCGCACAGCAGTCGGTGTTGTTGTGCTACTTGATCTGTTGGAATTACCTTACAATTTGTCACAACCTTAAGATGTTTTCTTCTAGTCAAAATGTAGTCAATTTGTGAGCTGTTGTTACCACTTCTAAATGTTATCAAATGTTATCAAATGGTCACTGCTTATTTCATATCCTCTGTGAACTCTAATATCTAGCGAAATTTTTGATGTCTTTTCATTTAATATACACTAATATAATATTGATTTCCATCTTCTTGCTGCCCAAGTATATTTCTATATGTGTTTATGTTTATAGAAGGAAGTCATTATTTTTAGGTTATTATAAACTACAAAGTCAATCCATTTTTTACCATTTCTGTTTAGAGTATGTTCTCCATGTATTCCTATATTATTATTACTTTTAGTGTTTCCAATTCGTGCATTTAAGTCTCGTGCTAAAATTACGCAATCATTTTTATTTATTTTATTATATGTCTTGTAGCTGATTATAAAAATCAATATTATCTTGTTATCTTCCTTCCTCTGGGGCATATAAACCAATTTCGTTAAATAGCTTATATCTATTTTTATTCTAGCTTCTATTATTCTTTCATTCCATAATTTATAATGTTTTAACTGTTTTGAAAGGGAGTTATGAATCCATATCATAACTCCTGTTTGTGCTCTTTGGTCTCTGTCGACTCCATAGTATATTCCATTAAAAGTTTCGGTTGTTATAGTTCCTTTTAATTTCTTTTTTGTTTCAGTGATTACTGCTATTTTAAAATTTCTTTCATTTAATAATTGGTCTAATTCTATTTCTTTATATGCTATTCCTCTTACATTTCAGTTTGCTATGTGTATTGTATTTTGTCGTTTCCATTTTTGTTTTACCTTTTCCATTCCAGGGTCGTTTCCTATAGATTCAATCCTATTATCTTTTTGTGTCAGCTCACTAGTAGAATTATGTTCTTCCTGTCAGGGGACTAGCCTGACGATGGAATAGTTCAGTGGTAGGGCTGCTACCTTAAGGCTTCTGAACTAGCCCTCTTCCGAATTTAAACAAATAGGAGGAATAGGGTATATTGAAGGGGAAAAGAGTAGATTATAGAAGAATTAAGTAAGGTTTATAGAGAGGGCATAGTTGGATGCCCAGAAATTAAAAGTCCCCATGGCCCTCGAGGGGTCATAAAATAAGAAGAGTTGGCTGATAAGGCCTTATAAGAAAGATTAAAGTAAATGTATCTTCCTCAAAGTAGTAGAAGGAGAGGATAGATCCAACTAGGGGGTCCATGGGAGTGCCACTTCCCTTACAATCAGGATGATTGCCCCTTATGGTCCTGTTGGTCCACGAGTCCTTATTCAGTATATTCGGACCATCCCACCATATACACACACGCACGCACGCACGCGCGCGCGTGCGCGCACACACACACACACACACACACACACACACACACACACACACACACACACACACACACACACACACACACACACACATGGTTGGCTCCCCTATCCGCCACCCAGGGGACGCGGTTTTTAGTGGTTACAGGGTACCCAGAGAGCTTTATTAAAATAAATATTAAAATTGATGGTAGTGCAATTAATATCTGCATTACGGATTATTTTTGGCGATATCACGGTTGCCATTTGACAGTAGTTCAAATAAAGCGTTTGCTGGTGGTGTAGAATTATTTCTGTAGGATTGTTTGGATTATTTGATTCTTGATCTTGCGACTGAAAGTTTTTTTTTTCTGTCTCTCTTACAAACGCAGAGGTTATAGTCTTTTTCCCCACCTGAGAGAGTGGTACAATTCCTAAGTGTGAGAACTCTAGGAACTGAAATTCCCAGATGTGAAGAAACAAAACTGGTAACTAAGATTTTAAAAGCGATAGTCGGAGCAAATAAGATTTATTCTTTCACTCTCTAACGGCGAAGGGAAATATTTAATTGTAGTGAAAGATGTGGAAACGAGAGACAAACAATTACAGGGTTTTACTTTCGAAGGTAGCACAGTTATTACTGTCATGGTCGGGAGCCAGATAAAAACAATAAAAATCGAAATATTTCCGATGGAATATATAGAGAACAGTAATGCAATTCTTATACAGACATTTTCAAAATGGCGTAAGATTATTAATGTAAGAAAGGGTTTATCAGGCAAAGATCTAAATTGATTTCTGGTGAAGTTACCTTCACGATGGATATGAAGACACCCGTACCTAATTTTGTCAACATCAGTACAACCTGAGTCATGGTAATATATTACGGAATACAAAAGTAGTGCCTGCTTTGTGGTTCATATGATCACTTGGGTGGAAACTGCCTCAAATCTAATTGTTTGAACTGCATGAAGATCGGACATATCGCTAACCAGTGTCTCAAACCGTGTCAGAAATGCGAAAGTTCTGAACAACGTGTTAATACCCTGTCCTTTTAGAATTTTCGCTGTGGCAGCGCCAGTAGAGTCAATTAGAACACTGTATATATCAGAGAGGCACAATGAAGAGTTCCCGGATCTTCCAATTCAATCTAGTAAAGACAGCGTTTTTAAACAAACTACACTTGGTATAATCACAAAACGTGCGCGACCAAATTAACTAGAAATTACTAGAAAAAACTCCAGATCAGCAGAAACCATTTTCCCAGTCAAATGTTGATGGAACATCAGTTGAAATTACCAATAATGAACCTAGTACAGCAACTGAACAGGTGCAAAACGAAATGCAAAAACATGAAACTGTTCTAAATAAGAAACTGGAGAAGAAACAGGAAAGAAATAAGACAACTAAAAGAACTTAATATGCAGACAAGATCATCAAAATAAAGATGAATTCATTAAAAAAAAGGATAAACACAAAAAATTAAAAAAAGCAACTACATCTAAAAGAAAAAGAGGTAATGAAAAATGTAAACACGGAGAAGGCTGTGGATCATCAGATGAAAACTCTTCAGGTTCAGAAGAATTTATGGACTGATCTTATCATGCTTATAAAGGAAACGCAAGAGATACAATTAAAGAAAATATAATGAAGTTTACTGATTCAAAGTTTTCTCTCTATGATTATCACCTACACAAAAAGAAAATAACTAGCTTTCAAATCAAAAACGATAGGGATGAAATTGAAATAATGGAAAGTAAAAAGCTGGGAAACAGTTTACAAGAAGCAGACTACACAATTGCTCCTCCACAGATTGAAGAGCTCATCGGGTTCATCCAAAATTTAGAATTTAAAGTCTTACCAGTGTCGCTTAATTAATCATAGTATCTCCTTTCTGCATTGCCTTATTAAATGTACGAGGATTCTACAAGCAAATTAAACAAGAAACTATATGGAAACTTATGCTACGCCATAATATCAGGATTTTATTTCTCAAAGAAACATACTTCTGCAGATGTAGAAAGTAGTTGACCTTGGGTATAATATATGTTAAAGCTATTTTAAACCTGGATTTTACTCCATTTCCCAAGTAAGCGAACAGACAAATAAGTCAAGTTTGCGCCTGCACGTAATGCAAGTCTAAGTGACCCGTAAAGTAGTACAAGTCGAGGCAACTCGTGGTAAAGTCGCAATAAGCTCTGATCACTATTCTTAATATTTACCCTTAATGTAAAGCCCATCTCCTTGAGGGGATGTATGATGCTATGCAATAAAGACAAGGGGCCACTACCCAGACCGATTTCCACCTTTATTGAGGTCTAATACGAGTCACTTAGATTTGCATTATGTGCAGGCGCAAACTTGACTTATTTGTCTGTTTGCTTACTTGGGAAATGGAGTAAAATCCCGGTTTAAAATAGCTTGGTATCTTTAACATACTTCTGCAGATATAAATATATGAAAACTTTAACAGATAGATATCCACGTCTTTTTTATTGGAGCTTTGGAAGATTTAACAGGACTGAAGTAGTAGCTCTTATTAATGGCCCCCTCCTGGGATCATTCTGTAATATCCAAAAGGATGCAAAAGGGAGAATCTTCACAATAGACTGTAAATACTGTGGATGTGTAATAAGATTAGATTTATAAATGTTTATGTTCCATCCCATGGAACGAAACTTCTTCCAGGAATTGGAGCCATATTTATACAGTGCCCACTAATTCATAGCAACTGGATACTGGAATCGTATTGACCCACATTAGACAAAATAGGAGGACATCCAGGAGTGGAAAAGTGGGATATGCACAGTTCAAAATATGTCTCGACAAAGCTCAACTAGTAGACATATGGACGATTCGCAATCCTAATCTCCTGTCTTACACGTACATGAATCAAGGTATTGGTACTCGTATTGATAATTTATATCTCTTCTTCCCTTATAAATAGGATAATTCAGATAAAACATCTTGACATCAACATATCAGATCATAATCCAGTTCTACCACAGTATGAAAAACGTACAGATCTCTTCTGGACCATGGAGACGTCCACCAAATTTTCCGTTGAACTTTTCAACCATATTCCAGACCCTATGTTCAAATAGGAATAATGTTACCCGGAATTGGATATGTGTGGTTAAAATTCAAATAAACAAACATCAAAACATATATGATAGAATAGGGAACGAAACAGGCTTTCTTCAAAAGGAAAGAGTTGAAAAATCTGTATAAAGAGAGAAGTTGGTTCGTAACAAACGACGCAATGGTATAGAATGTAGCAGCGCCATTAGAAATATTAATATAGAAATAGAAGTGGAAAGACAGAAACAAGCAGAAGAAAGAAATTTTAAGATAAGAACACAGTAGCACCAACCAGACAGCCCTGCAGCTGCCTTCTTCAATAGACAATTCACTAAATTTCGCAAAGAAAGGACTATCACTAAGGACTATCACTCAGATCTGCCTTAATGGAGAAGACATGTCCCCCACTCAAGACATCCTTAACCCCTTTCAAAAACATTACAAAAATCTGTTTGAAGACAATAGTACAGCTGGAAATTATAACTCTTGGAACATTGATGGCTTTCCTGTTCATACTCAAGATGGGCTTGACAGACCCATTACAGCATCTGAAATTACCACAGTCTATAAACAACAAGAAAATTCCCAGGACCAGATGGTCTAGGGATAGAACTTTATCGCGAGACCTGGGATTTTATTCTTCCCATTCTAGTTACACTATTCAATTCCTTTCTCTCGTCAGGACACATACCAAGTGAATTTGTAGCAAGCCATATACTTTCCTCATTCCAAAACTTAATAGAGATCACATCTTAATCAGCAGCTGGAGACCTATTTCTCTATCTTATACTGAATACAAGATATTTTTCCGCATTATCAATAACAGGCTCAAAGTGGGAATGAGATACATAAAAGCACACAGGTGTATGGAGTACCAGGTCGAGCAGTAGAATTTAATATATTTCTTCTACGTGATCTAATCCAGTTAATGAACACGAAAAAGCAGTCGATGGCAGTGTTATCAATAGACCTTACTCAAACATTTGATAATGTCCGACATCCTTTTCTATTCTACATTCTCCAGCAAATTGGTGTATATAAAAAGCTACTATCTGTTATCAACGGAGCCTATGCCAAATCAACTACCCGCCTCCTAGTTAATAGGTTCCTGTCAGACTAGGTCAAAATTCAAAAAAGAGTAAAGCACGGTTGCCTCTCTTAGTCCAATGCCCTTTGCATTGGTTCTTGAACCATTCTTACAGGAATTCGACAATACACATGCTATGCGAGGAATAACAGTTCCTTCAACTATGAAGGAAAATAAGGCATATTAGCATATGCCGATGATGTAGTGGGCACTTTGAAGGATAATAATTCCATATATATATATATTTTTGGTATTTTGGAAAAAAACTCAGCAAGACCAGTGGATTAACTACTAATGTAGGCAAGACAAAATTAAAAGTTTTTGGACAGTGGTATCTTGGAGGCATTCCTTTTGGACTAACCGCTCAGAGAGAGAGAGAGAACCCCCCTCATTTTACTTGGAATTCTGTTTTCCAATTATCCAATATTACCCCAAGAACTTATATACAAGAACCCAGAAACGTTAAAAGACTGGAAAATAAGGCCACTTTCCTTTTCTTCTAAAGCCATAGTACTCAAAACCATAATCCTCCTGCTCATTTCCACATAATAAATATTACAGATATCACAGAAGAAGAAGTAGTAAGCCTGTGCAATGTTTTTCGTCCAGCCGATACTAAGAAGTAAAAAAGGAATTTCTTCAACTATCAAAGAAGCATAGAGGATTTGGGCTTCCAGTTTTAAAATTCTTCTATTTAAGTAATACGGTTTCAAAAATCCATAAAATATTGCAGACCTTCTCCTGTACTACCTAGGATTTCATCTTCCCCTGTTTTGGAGTTAATGATTATGAAAGTCCAAAATCTGAAATTCTTCCTGAATGCAACACTTTGTTCTTAACTTTAAGACTGCTAAAACATTATGGCATTGACATTTTTTCCATTAAAAAAAGTAAAATGTGGTATAAAGAAATCGTTAATCTCTTTTGTCGCGAAATTCCACAGTTGTATATTGACAACACTGCAAACCCATCAAATGGATCTCCTCAACATAGGAGATCCAATCTGTTTCCGATTGGAAACAGTCGAACATGCATTCTACAGCTGCCCTCTTGCTCTGTGTATTTGGAACAGATTATGTAATGTATTGGGCATTCCGTTACTTACAACAGAACAGATTATTTTTTTCTGCAATATCCACCACCTGTAAGCAATGGGAAGAGAATTTTGATTTTTATAATTAATGAATTAAAATACTATTTATAGAAGGTAAGTAAGAAACATGGATTTGAAAAACAGCAATATGACATCCAAATGCTTTATAATATTGTATTGTGGAAATTTTATTGTTCAGCAAGACCATTTTTGTATTTAGAAAGAAGCATTCTAGGAGATATCAAATTTATGACTAGATGGCCTGGACCACCCCTATTATGCAATATTCACCGGCGAGAGATAAAATTCTGTCTATTCTTTCTATGAGAGGTTTTTTAAATAGTCCCATCCTCTTAATTCAATGTGGTCTTATAGTCAATTGCAGGGATGACTGGAGAGAAATCATAGGCCGAGAAGACCAACTCAAGGCAGTTAACTCAGATGGGGCTAAATACCTGAGTATGAGTCATTCTTGCGCTTTAGTTTCAATTAGTCTTTTGGTTGTTCATCTATATGAGATTGATGAAAAAGGAAAACTTTGGCTATATGATGACTTAAAAGAGCTGAGGCCTTTTCTCTATCGCTCATGCTATCTGTCTGTCTTTTCTTTCTCCTAATACTATTAGGCTCTCGTGCACTCCTATACTAACTACTCTAGGCCTATGATGAGCAACCCTTTACTTTTTCGCCTCAATAAAGGTCGAAACCGATCTGGATAGTGACCCTTCCTATAATGTATAGCATTATATATACCCGTAAGTATATGTGCTTTGCATTACGGGACACTAAGGCAAGTGATGTGAAGTGATTAACTTCTTTATACGATTTGCCCCTGTACTGAAAATAGTTCAGGTGCAAACTTTGTTTGCTTATACTTGGATAAAGGATTAACCAAGTATATAAGTTCTTGGTATCTTTAATTTATGTAAGGTGATAGTTTTGTTAAATCCATTCTGGAAACATCCATACCTGTGCTCAGAACCAGAGAATAAAGAGAATAAACAGAACTTAGAGAATAAAGATGCGACGCTATTATCTTGGCAGTCCACGTAGGATATGTATTTAATAGTGTTCGTGACAAATTCTAGAAAGAGATTGCTTTTCACTAACATTGATGCTACTGTCGTAACAGGTGTTCTTAATTAACTCACTACGTAAGAAAAATAAGGAATTTAATATAAAATTTGCTGTAGCCAATCTATAGTGGCACGGCTTCTGTCGAAAGGAAACCGAATCTACTAAAAGGAAGAAAATGATAGAAAGAAAGTTACTGTCTAATATTTATATTTTGATGAGTATCTCATACATCATAAAATTAAAAACACTTAAAGTGAACTATCCCTTGCATTAAACTTTCTTGAATGACAACCGACCTTAGAATGCTTCTGTCTTCCTCTCTTCGACCAGTCACGTTATACTATTGGAGCCCATGGGAAACTGATAACATAGTCATAAACACAGTTAAAAATATAACCAAAGAGCAAAGCTTTTTAAAACCAAAAATTACAAAACGTTTTAAACAAAATTCAGCACACGCCTCTTATAAGGAATAGGCGAGGCAGTTTTAGTCCTATCTAACTTTTGGAGACTAAGTGGGTAGTTTAAATCTCGCCTGGTAGTGTCAGTCAGAGATAGCCTAAGACTATCACTAATTTTATGTGGCGTCCAGAAGGCGGCTAGCAAGTGTTGCCATCTAGTGGTCCCTAACCCTACTATTTAAAATAGTGTGGGTTCCACGGTCGATTTATTTGAGTTTACAAAAACCCCGAGTTTCATGCAGAAAAAGCATACTTGTCGTGTCAGAGATCGACCAGCTCAGAAACCGGTCGAACCAAAGCTTAGAAAAAGTTCCTGTAGTCCAAGACTAGAATCGAACCCAGGCCATTCTTCAGGCGACCCAGTGCTACAGACTGCAATGTCACTTCCACTGAGCTACACAGGCACTAAAAATTGCAGATGAACTAAAATGTTATTATGTATCATACGCATAATAAAAATATGTATTTTATATACAATATTATAGAATACACAAAAGTTTTCTTTTTCTTTATTAGGAATTCCATTTTAATTTAAAAATATATTACTACTATTATAGTATTATATTGAAAGAAAACACAAATTTAAAATTCAAAATAAGAATGTAATCCATCAATGAATTAGCAATTGCAAATTTTGAATTTCTGATTACGACATTTTTTGTCTGTCCTTGATATCGGTTATTACTTACAAAGGTCAGTGAATTAAAAGCTAAAAGACATTCTTCCTAAATGCATTACTTGAATTTATACCGAAAAACCGTATTAATCGGATAACTTAATTCGATTTCAGAAAGTTTACAAACTATGAACAATTTCGGATTTTATATACTAAAGATATAATGGTGTATTAATATATTCCATTAAAATTAGGAATTTTTTGAATTTTGAAAATAATTTTAAACTTTTAAGTTTTATATTATAGTTTACACATGATTACATTGAATCTTCTAAGAAATAGAAGTTTATAATTTCACCGAACCGTAAGTTATGAATACCTATTCCATAAGTGCGTAAGAATATCTACACTGATGTTCATAGAAACGGCATTAACCATGTTTTTGGATATGATTAACTTTCATTGGATTCGAATGCCTATTTTAAAATGGATAATAACACAATAACTGCAACAAATAATGAAAAAGGTAATATAAATTTTTATTTTTGATTAATATTTGGCTCTTTATAATACAAGGTGTGACACAATTAGGAATGACAACAAACTTGACAAATTTGTAAATATTTAAAAATGGAGTGGATGTCTCTCCAGTAAATTTTCACTGGAGAAACAAACAGATGTCTCAGAATTTAGTTCATCTACATAGTTTTACTAACAATCTAAGCTAAAATTTCACTTTTTGTTGTTTAGTATTTCGTGGGTCCTCCTGTTGCCTTTATTACAGCTTGGCATCGGCGGGACATTGACAAAATCAATTTCCTATTGAAAGAAACTGTCAATTCATAGTTCTATACCCTCATAATGGCTTCTTGAAACTCCGGAAGCTTGTTTATTTCAGTCTCCATTTGGTACTACAAATTCTCAATAGGTTTGAAAACTGGGCTTTTTCTTGGCCACGGTAGTCGCCGAGTCGAGTGTTCATTGCGCAACAGATTAACCTGCAAAAACATTAAAGCTTTTTTAGGTACTACAGTCAATCCGTAGTACCTAAAACTATTATAACACTTTAGGGGTTATAATAGCATTACTTACACTTTTTGTCCTATGACAAGGGGAGAGTCATCCTGAAAGATGCAATTCATTGTTATGATAAAGTGGATTCTGATAGTAGGCAGCAATTCGTCTAAAATTTTCTGGTACGCTTGTGCATTCACTGAACCTTTTCTGAAATGTAAGCGACAACACTATGATACGACATGCAGTCCCAGATCATCCAACTAGCTGATAATTTGTCTGTTGACACCAAACACTCAGAGTTGAATTTTTTCCTGATCATCTTCGAACTGGCTACCGTCGGCACCCTATAGGTTAAATGTTTTCTCGTCAGAAAAATTTACTCTTTTCCACTAATCAGGGGTCCATGTAGCATGCTCTTTTCACCAATTTAACGAAGCTATCTCTTTTTTTTTTTTTTTTGTTAACAAGCGCTTCTTTTTAGGACACCTGGTTATCAGTCTCTGTAGAATGAGTCTTCTCCTGACAGTTACAGAGCTTGCTACAAATCCCGTTTGTTTTTCGCAGTCCCGTTTCAGTTCTTCGGACAACGCAAGGCGATTTGTGAGACAGAGCCGCTTTAGAACTCGATATTTGCGTGGTGTAGACAGTAACTTTCTTCCTATCCTCTTCTTTCTTTTAGTACATCCGGTTTCCTTTCGATAGAAGCCGTACCACTGTAGATTGACTACGACACACCCTTTTAGATATTTCGCGAGAGGAATATCTTTCAGAGTATGAATCACAATTTTCTGCAAGGTGTTAGTTGCACTTAACTAGCCCTAGCGATATCAGCACGAAAATGCGAAAACGAGCTCTTGCTGTTTATTTATAGCATAAATAAAATTCTGACGCAATAGTAGCAACTATTGTATCATGCAGAAACCCTGCATGATACAATAGTTGCATCATCTGTCATTGGAAATGACAGACGATGCATCACCTAATATCTAATGATAAAGCAACGAAAATGACCATTTAATACAAAAATCTATATTTATGTAAAGTGATGTGGTTTCTATGAGCATGTGTGTTTAATACTTTTCTGAATATATATATATATATATGGTCATATATATATATATTCAGAATATATATATATATATATATAAGCAGGAAATCCTGCTTCTTCTTCTAAACCTTTTAAATAATTATTTTAGGCTTTCTTCATTTGTTTCCATGTTTCTGTAGAAGTATTCCCAATATTAATATTCTCCAAATATTCTAAGTTATCATTCCATCTTTTTCCTGGTTGTTCAGTCTTTCGTCTTCCTTCATATTGAAATCATTGAGCTACTATTTTTGTCAATCGATCATGTTTTCATCCATGCAAGATGTCTTGCCTATTTCTATTTTGAGTTTTCTATTTTGATATATATATATATATATACAGTATATATAAGTGCAGTAATCCAGTACTGGCGCTCTAAAATTAGCTGTCACACACATTCTACTCGTGACAGTAGCACGCGGTCACCTATTCAAATATGACTGTTACTATTCTTCTTCTTTTTATTAATCTGGAAAGTCCATATTTTTTACCTTGTTGTTTTTATAAGTCTTATGTTATTTCTTACTCACCTGAAGAAGTCGGAATACCGATGAAACTAGTTGTGATTTATTAAATGTTTTTGTTATACTTTCTCGGGTTCTAGTCAGTTAAATTTTATTCTTATAAATGTATACATCCCGAGTCAATCCTAATTACAACAATATTACATCTATATCTCCTCCAGAGATTCTTATTAAAAATAAAAACACCTTGTTCCAACTTCTATAGATAAAGTTCATAAGGCTCTGTATTACTAAAACCTTGGTATTTAGGGTCCAGCTACTCACTGAGGAAACCTCAAAAGAGGTTGAAACCGGTCTGGGTAGTGACCCCACCCATAATGAATTGCAGTATACATCTTTTAGTGAGATGTGCTTTACATTATGAGAAAATACTAAGAATAGTGATCAGATCTTTACCCACCTTTACAATGAGTTGCCCTGGTGTTGTACCATCTTTAGACTTTAACTTTGTTTCAGGCGCAAACTTAATTGTTTGCATACTTGGGATTAGGAGTAAAAATAACCAAGTTATTTAACCAAATAACCAAGTTTAGGAGTAAAAATAACCAATAATATATATATATATATATATATATATATATATATATATATATATATATATATATATATATATATATATATATATATATATATATATATATATATATATATATATATATATATATATATATATATATATATATATATATATAAGGTTTAATGAATTTCGAAAATATATATATACTGTATATATATATATATTGGTTATATTATAGGATTATATTGGTTATAATCCTATTTCTCAAGTAAGCAAACAAACAAGTAAGTCAAGTTTGTGCCTGCACGTAGTGGAAGTCAGAGGCAACTCGTGGTAAAGGTGGAATAAGCTCTGATCACTATTTTTAATATTTACCCCTAATGCAAAGCATATCTCCTTGCGGAGATGTATGATGCTATGCATTAAAGGCAAGGGACACTATCCAGACCGGTTTCGACCTTTATTGAGGTTTCATCAGTGGGAGCCAGGCTTAAAAATACCAAGGTTTAAGTAATACAGAGCTTATATAAATTTTACCTAAACAAGTTGCCATAAGGTGCTTTGATCTTATTAAATAAAGATATCGGATGAGAGATAGATGTAGAAAGTTTTTTTTTTCTTATTACCTTGGGTATAAATACGTTAAAGATATCAAGCTATTTTATATATATAAATGTAAGCAAACAGATAGGTAAGTGAAGTATATATATATATATATATATATATATATATATATATATATATATTATAGCGCCATCTGTCTTTGTTTTTTTAATTTATAACAATGTCATCATCATATCGTAAATGGGATTTATTTCATAGTTTTATTTTTTTTATGTTTACTAACTCGACTGAATAATAAATTGGGTGAAAATATTCACCATAGCGCACACCTTTGTGCATCTTAAAGGATACTCGTATAAAAATATCTGCAGTTGCAGTTTGATGTATTTTGTTTACTAGCTATATATTGTTTTGGATTCCTTCTTGTTCCGTTACAGTTAGATCTGTTTGGTTGTTGTTGTTGTCTTGTCCTTTGAAGAGTCTTAGATGTTTCCGTGTGCTCCTTGTACTGCTTTGGCTATGTCTGTGATTTTGTTTGTATAGAGCTGTTGATCAGGATTAGGATCTATTTCTTGCAAGGCTGCTGTAATTGTTGGACAGGTAAAGATGTGAGTGGGTGTCAGTTCAGTATTGGGGCAGTTGTTGCAGTTTCTATATGTTCTCGTATCATCTGTATTGATCTTCATTCCTCTATAATGTCCTGTTCGTACTCTTGCTATCGTGGTGGGGGTCCTTCTGTCAGCATTGATCTTGGGAATTTGATGTTGTATCACTGATTTCAATGGAATTAGTTTAGCTTTTGCTAGTGCATGGCATCAGCAAGAGTTATCATATGAGTTTCTTGGTTGAGTTCTCTGGCCTCTTTTGCTAATTTATCAGCTGCTTCGTTGTGATCAATGCCTACATGAGCAGGAATCCATTGTAAAATGCAACTTTTACCTAAACACTTTAGTTGATTTAAGAGTTTATGGATGTCTTGTGTGAGCTTGGTATTGCCATTTTTGATTGCCTCCATAGCTGATCTTGAGTCACTGTAAATTATAATTCCTTCAGATTGTTGAGATGATGATAGATTTAAGTAGGCTTCTAGTGCTTTATTTATTGCGTAGAGTTCGCTGGTAAAATTGGAAGCGATTCTCCCAGATCCAACTTTTATTGAAAGTTTTTCACCTTTCGGGAGTAGAAGGAGAACACCAGCGCCTCCATTAATCATATTGGTGTCTGATGATCCATCGGTATAACAAATAACCTGTTTGGAGGATGAAAGAAGGTTGATGGTATTTAGGCCTTTTTCTTTAAGCATTTCTTTTGGTTCTTTTTTTGTACAGAGTTTGGTAAGGTTTAGATTTATGGAGGTATTTGAAGGTAAAGGACTGGAAAATAGAGGTTCTTTGTTTATGTGGACATTTAGCTGATCAAGACCTATTTCTTTCCTGATAGTGTCATCATATTGTAAAGTTGATGATCTGTGAAGTCTGCAATTTTGGTTCCAATGTTCATAAGTTTTTAGGGAGATATGATCACTTTGGTAGCTTCTGATATTATTTATGAATTTTATGGTGGCAAATTTTCGTCTGTTCTCCAGCAGGTCAAGCCCACATTCCTGTTGGGCTCTGATGTTGTTAGTGGATGAGACTGCACCAATGATAATCTTGGATGCTTTTGCTTGTACTTTGTCTAGTTTTTTCTTTACCGATGAAGCCGAAGGTGACCAGATAGGTGCTGCATATTCCATTATTGGCCTTATTAGTGTAGTGTAAGTAGTTTTGAGGATTTTTGGCTTTGTGCCCCAATTTGTTCCACAAAGCCTTTTCAGTATATTTAATTTTTTTAGAGCTCTGTTGGAAGTGTTAGAGATGTGTTGTGCAAAACGTAATTCCTGATCAAGCATAATACCAAGGTATTTTGGATTTGTAATTTTTTCAATTAGCTTGTTATTGATCATGACTTTGGGATTGTAGGAATGTCTATTTTTCCTGTCTGTACTAAATGTACTTAGTTTTGTTTTGTCTGGGTTGATTTTGAGTTTAAGTTCATCTGACCATTTTTCTAATCCTCTCATGGATTTGTTTAGAATTTCCTCTGATTCTTTGATTTTAGCACTAGTGTGCCAGATGGCTATATCATCTGCATAGCAAGTTACTTTTGTGTCTTCTGTAAGGTAGGGATGAATATTATTGACATATAGAAGGAATAGTAAAGGACTGAGTGCTGAGCCCTGGGGAACACCAGCCCAGGTTCTCTGCTCTTTTGATATTGCTGCATTGATTCTGACTTTGATCTTTCTTCCTCTGATGAAATCAGCAATCCAGGTTAAAGCGTTTCCTCTAATTCCAATATCATGTATTGTTTGTATTAATTTTTTGATCCAAACACGATCGAAAGCAGCAGTCATATCAAAGAATATGGCAGTTGTCTTTTTTGTTGGTTTTTCCTGAAATGAGTCTATTATTGTTTGGCAGAAATGGAATAATTGATCTGTTGTCGAATGACGAGTTCTATAGGCAGTTTGGTAGCAGTTGATTTTCTTATTTTTTGTCAGCCAGTGCATAAGCCTGGAGTGTATGATTCTTTCAGTAATTTTACAAAGTATGCTAGTTAATGCGATAGGTCTATAACTTTGACATTCTGCAGCATTTTTGTCAGGTTTCAGGATGGGTACAATAACTGATTTTTTTCCATTCTTTTGGAAGTTTGCCTGTTCGCCAAGAGGTATTGAGAATGTCCAGAAGTTGTTCTTTGGCATTTTTGCCAAGGTGTTTGACCATATGACCAAAGATAAGATCATTACCAGGGGATTTATTAGGTGCAGTTTTCTCGATTGATGAATTTAGTTCACTTAGTGTAAATTCTTCGGAGAAGATGTCATTAGTTTGGTATGTTCTTGCTTGTTTTAGCATTTTACTTGTGAGTTTATTGAGGGGCTTGTCCTCTCTGTTATACTGAAGTTTGGAGTTGTTTGAATAGGTTTTTGCCAGTGTGTTTGCAATTTCTTGATGTGTAATAGCTTGTTTCCCAGCATTTATGATGAAGTTTGTTTTCTGTCGGTTCTCTTTTTTGATATTGTCTAGGATTCTAATAATGTTCCAGTGTTGGCTATCTTTTCTTGGATCCAGGTTACTGGAAAGTTCCGCCCATTTCTCTTGTTTGCACTTCCAAATTTCCTGCTCTATTTTGTGTGTTATGTCCATTAATTTCTTTCTGTAATCATCAGTTTTATTAATTCTGAATTGTTCATTGATATTGTCTCTTTCTGTAATCATTGAATCAATATTGTGATCTTTCTAGTATGGTATCCAGGTATTTTTCCGCTGGCCTCTTGGTATTGTTGCTTTGGCAGCTTTACCGATGTGTGAAGTAAGGATTTGTAATTTTCTGTCGAGGTTTCCAGAGACAGGTTCATCTTGACAGAGGCTCTCCAAGGTTTGAGTAAACCTTGTCCAGTCGGCTTTTCTGAAGTTCCACTTCCTTTTGGTTTGCTGTTCTTGTTCAATTTTGAAGTTTAGTGTTGTTATTATGGGTCTGTGGTCACTGATGGCATTTCCCAGAATTTTCCATTGTGCACTTGATGCAATACTATAATTAATGGCTGTGATGTCAATAGCAGATTCAGTTCCCGTGGTTTTAGAAAGATAGGTGCTCTGTCCATTGTTAATTGTTGTGAGTTCCAAATCTGTAAAGAGGTCTTCCAATTGTTGACCTTTATGGTCTAAATTGGGGGAGCCCCACGTTGGGCTTTTTGCATTTAGGTCACCAAGTATAATGGTTGCATCAGTTAGAGATTCGCTTAGCTTTTCAATGATGTCTGTATCAATATTTGCATTATCAGGATGGTAGACGTTTGTGATTGAAATAGAATGGTGTGGTAGATGTATTTCAACAGCTTGAGCTTCCTTTGAACTGTCATTATTTAAATATTGATTTAGGGTGATTTCTTTGAATTTGATTTCTGGGGTCTTCAAAAGGATAGCAAGCCCGCCACCTGTTCTTTCTTATCCTTGTTCTTTCTTGTTCTTATCCTAAGAACTGTGTATCCTTTGATGTTGAAGTTCAAATTTTTATTTAGTTTTCTTTCTTGTAGACAAGCTATATGGATATTATTTTTATAAAGCATGTATTTGAGTTCATCCATTTTTCTCTGAGTACCGTTGATATTGAGTTGCAAAATGTTAATATGAGTCCTCGTAGCATATTTATCATCAGGAGCCCGGACTGCATCCCCAGACTCGGCCTCCCCGGACGCAGTAGCATTGGTTGAAAACTTTTTATGACTCTTCATTAGAAAATGGGTGCCGTTGCCACGTTAATCACCTTGAAATCGGACCATAAGAAATTTGGTCAAGAGCTTCAAGGGTCCAGGGGGGGCCGCGAGGAGGTGTGGTCGGACTTCTCCCCCCCCCGATCTGTTTGGTTTATAACTGAATTAAAGTCAATGGCTTTTTATAGTAGCGAAAATCCAAGTACAATGGTAGGTTGAATTCTCCGTATTTTTCTTAAAGTTGAATCAGATTTTGCAGCGCAGAGCTTCATCTGGTGATTCTCTGTTTTTGATTATGTTTATAAACAATTTATATAGCTTAGCAGTAGCTTGTATGTCTGGAATTGGAATTTTCATTTTTTTTTCTTATCATTTCGTTTATTCGATTAGGAGCAACATGATCGTGTTAGAATTGTTGCAGTTTATTTATACATGTTTCTCTTTTAGGTATTTATTAACTGTGTTCTGTTGTTCTATTAATATTTCTTTTTCTTTATAACAATGCCATCGTTTTTAACATTATAATATTATATTAACAATATCATCAGTGTTAATATTGCATCATGTCTGTTGCAGTGCAAATCTTCTTCTGGCCTTTTATTATTATACTAACTTTAATTGATTGTTTTGTTCCGAATTTTTGTATTTCTGGGCGACTTCTTTCTTTTTCTTCCTATTCTTCTGAGTTCCAAGTCGTTTTGTTTTCAAGAATGTGCTTGTGGGGCTATAAAATTTCGAAAATTTCTGTCTACCCCTTTCTACAATGCTTTTTATCTTCGAACCGCTTCTTAATGTAAAATTAATTCCATGCATCTAATATTATATACCGGCCGGCGAACCATCATGAAATGCTGAAGTGTGGCGAAAATTCAAACAGGCTGAAGAGAGGAAAATGTGAAGCCTTTGAAATTCTACACAGCAAATTATTATTATTATTAATTCTTAAAAAGTAATAATAATATTTTATTTTATGACATTGTTAGCGCATAAGTTGTACGTAATACAAAATTCTAATAACAAATGAAGTACAATCGAGGCATGAAACGATCGTATTTTTAATTAAACAAATTTAAAATTGTTTATTTTTAGTAATTTAATTTTAAGTTAATTTACATTTTTAATTTTAATTAAAATTAATTTTGAATATAAATCAAGTAATTTAATAACGCATCATATTTAGTTTAATTATATGTTCATTTCTGTAACTTTTAAAAACATCAGCGACGTCTATGTGTATGCTCTTGAACTAAAACACGCTGCTGCAGATCGTTTTAGAAAGAAAACCAAACGTTAACCAAGGAATTAATGATAATTTATGGCTCTTCCATCAACAAAGGTGCGGGGAAGCAGCATAAATGAGTCTGTACCTCCATCGAAATAAGTTATTTTCATCTTTATAAGACTGTTAGAAATTAGACAGTCCACAGTTTCCCTACTAAAAATCATGGAAAAGTGGACGTTTGCGATTGAGTTGTCCTCCCACTGTTTGGAAACCTTTAAAAAAGTATAAATCTAAACCAGTAGTTCTCAACAATTTAATCTGAATATATCCTATGATACGATATGACACACACACACACACACACACACACACACACACACACACACACACACACACACACACACACACACACACACACACACACACACACACACACACACACACACACACACACACACACAGTACCCACAGGTCCTTAACATTCGGCCTTTGTAGTATATACAGGGTGTTCGGGATAAATTTGACAGTTTCGTAAGGAAAAAGAAAATCTTCTTTGTATCTATTAAATTTAATGAATTGACAAAAAAACATTACAGGCAGAGTTAATTACAATACTATCAACAAGATTTACTCAAAATAACCACCATTAGCATCGATCACAGCTTCAATTCTGCTTCGGAACCTCGAACAAGCTGATGCTACAGTCTCCCTGGGAAGGGCCGCAAAAACTGTTTTAATTTTATCCATTAACTGGGCTTTTGTATTACTGGAAGTGCGATTGGTGTCTTTTTCAACTGCGCCCCATACAAAATAATCCATGGGGTTAAGGTCTGGGGAGTTTGGAGGCCAAACATTTGGACTGGTGAAGTCGTAGAAATTTTCAGACAACCATTTTTGACTTTTCCCAGAGGTGTGGCAAGGGGCCGAATCCTGCTGCCATACATACGGCCTACCATTGGCTACCCTTGTTATCCAGGGCTTGACTACAGTTAGCAACTCCACGAACAAAGCCCGAATTCCAATGCCAGGGTTCTTCAACACCTGTTCCTGCAGATTTGCGAGGAATTCTGCTGTACGAACGCAATCAGATCGTCTGCTAGGGATCTTTCTTCTTGCTACATCCTCGTAGTCACCATTGCAAGTCTCTAGTTCATGCCTGATTGTTTTTACTGTATTCAGGGAGCATTGGGCAGCAGTCGTAATATCCTTATTTTGATGGCGGGCATGAATCATCATGATACAAGTTATTCTCTTCCATGATTCAGGTTTGTTCCAGCTATCCATCCTTTCTGACATCTTGTATATGAATGAAGAAGGGTCCAAACTTTTAAATGAAGAGAAGTGTGTGTTAATACATGTAACTTACGGAAAAATATAATTAATTATAAATATGTCAAATTTATCCCGAACACCCTGTATATATATATATATTGCCTTAATTTGTGTAATATAATTTCTTGCAGCCATTTTAATATATATTATTCCATTAAGAGTCAGTTTGCAGAAGAAAATAAAGTCCAAAGATGATCGTCTTTGGACTTTATTTTCTTTGACCAAAGATAAGAGTTTAAAATACGGATATAGGCGATTAGTTGTAGATTATCCTCTTATGTATATTCAATCAGAAGTTCCTAGGGAGGTTTTGGATACACCTCCCTAAAGGTGAGAGCAATATTACAAGACTGGTAGGACGTGAGATATATAACGTGTTAGGAGTTGAACAGAAGAGAAGCAGTGGTTTGAATAAAAAGGATAACCTATTCCGTATTATTATTATTATTATTATTATTATTATTATTATTATTATTATTATTATTATTATTATTACTTTTATTATTATTATTATTATTATTATTGATGTGCTCGTGCAAATCAGGCTTATGATTTTGCATTTATATCAGTGTGCTCATTGAATCTGTAACATCCTATTTATATAAGGAATGACAGTCGGTGGCAATACTATTAAAATATCGCAGATGTTTTGGGAGCAACTTATGTTCCCAGTGAGAACAGTAGCATAGCAAAGTTTGCGTGGTATAGTACATTTAAACGGGCAGCATTTAGTCAATATACCGAATTTTGTAAAAAAATCTTTCGTGCTGTAATTTCGTAATTGCGATTATATTAAAATGAAAACGACTATATTAGTAGGCAAAAATTCATAAAATAACATTCTTTCCTTCTAATATGACATTAGTAGGAAAATCTTTATTTCATTAAATACAAAAGTTCTATTTTTTATTTAATGTTAAAAAATGCAAAAACTAACAAAAAACGAACCAGCTAAAATCTAGAGTTGGTCTGTGTCAGTTCAAAAAAAAAACTTCGGATATCATCATCTGTATTTTATGTACCGTATTCATTTCATATACATACATTATATAAATCGATTACTTAAGGAGAACTAGGTAACTGTGCGGATACCTTTATATAGCCCTTTAAGGAATGTAGTGAACCGAAAAAGGTTTCTGTCCTAATGTGCAACATACATCATCTAGTAGTGCATCCAGTTAGTAGATATCTACGAGTACATATATCGTATCTGGATATTTAGCGAATGAGGGTGGGGTGGCAGTTTAGAGTTTAAGCCTTCCAAACCGTATTCTGTATTGTCTTATACCAAACAAAAGACAATGATGAAACAACGAAATTTTGTTTTACCATCAACGAGTACGAAAATTTAAAAATAAATCAAACTCGAGTGGTTTCCAGAGGTTAAGTTTATACTAAGTGTACAAATATTATTCGAGGGCAAAAAATAATCTGAAACAAGAACCATTCATTGGAGATCCCCTGGCAAACTCTGAAGAAAACATCAATTTATTCAGCCAATAGTTCTTTGTAAGGATAAAAAATCAGACCCGTGGTTTAAAAGGAGTCGTGAGAAAGAGGAAAGCGTATTGAAAGTTCCTAGAAAGAAACAAATCAGTATGTTTTCTCAGAAAATACGGAGAAAATTTAAGAAAGTGAAGTAATTCGTAAAAGGAGATAAACAAAAGTCTTGATTAAACGTTAGTTACAATACAAAAGATTAGGAGGCTATGAATTTATCTTTGACCAATAATGATGAAGCAAAATGTTCTGTACCTTGTTGAAGAAGCTCAGTAACCGAGCAAAGCTACTGTAAAAGAATTAGAGATAGCAAAAAGGCGACTTAAAATCTGAATATAAAGAAGATACTCTTGAATATCTGGAGTAATTGCTTTGAAACACTTAAATGAAACAAACCGTGATAGAATAACTGGTAGAAGATAACCAACAGGAATGCAATCATGTATACGAGGTAGAAAAATCCTTTAAAATCCTGAAATGTGGAAAATCAGTTGTAGCAGGGGACGTTCCACTAGAAATACTCAAATTAAAATCAGGTGTATAGGAATGATTTTGGAAGTCGTTATTACAGGAAAGATATAAGAGAAATTTGTATTACAACAGATATGATTTCCAAGAGATATATGATATATTACAAGAAATACTTGACAATGTATATACAGTGAGGGAAATGTTTATGAACTTTATGCTCACCCGTGGAGGGCATGGAGCTTACATATCTATATTAGAAATTAATATGGCTTTTGGTATTTTCTGCTTGTAGAGATCGGTTTCGTTGTAATTTGCAGCTTTCTGTACCACTTCGTTAGGGTTTAAGAAGTGCTTTTTTGCATATGTGATTATGGGGCGAATCATCAAATTGCTTCTCTACCAGCTGATGATTCGTCCCCGAAGCTTGGTAACCGAGCAAATCGTACTTGAATAGACTAAGAGTGGAGAGGTATAGAAGATATTCAACAACAAAACTTAGTCCTTATAAGGACTGGCTTAAAGGGGCGAAGCAAGAATGCTTTTCATCTTCCCCGTTATCTGTAGAGGACAGTGTAGGGATAAGGTGTTATTGAGCTATTAAAGCTCTGATCATGGCAGGAGGGTAACAGCAATAGCCGAGCCTCAGTTAGAACTTCATTCGCTACAGCAGTGCCATCAGTTACCCTCCAAGGGTATTGGATTGAATGAATCCAACAACAAAACAAATATGTAATTTGAACAATAAAACTTAGTCCTTATAAGGACTGGCTTAAAGGGGCGAAGCAAGAATGCTTTTCATCTTCCCCGTTATCTGTAGAGGACAATGTAGGGATAAGGTGTTATTGAGCAATTAAAGCTCTGATCATGGCAGGAGGGTAACAGCAATAGCCGAGCCTCAGTTAAAACTTCATTGGCTACAACATTGCCATCCATTACCCTCCAAGGGTATTGAATTGAATGAATCAATACCCGAACAATAAAACTCTTCAAATTACATATTATTATATTAAAGAAATATATTTCAACAAAAGGTGTATCAGTAAAAATAAACATAAATCCTTGAAATCTAATTTTTAGAAATGTTATTTAAAAGAATTCAGATATTGTATTATTTTTAAAGATTTCTATTAGATGAAATTTCTAAATTCTTATAGAGTATACCTTACAATAACAATAAAAAAAAATCATGACGTACATTAACCTTCTTTTATATCCTAATGAATTGCATAACTTTCTTTCGTTTTTGAAAGTTAAAATCATATAAATTCTGAAATTAGTCAATTTCAGCCAGTTAAATTAGCTAAGATACTTTGAGACCTTCCATAAACCTTTTTTTCGCAAAGCTGTTTAATTTAATTAAACAGCTTTGCGAAAAATTGTGACATCTAAATTAATTAATTTAGACGTCACTAGATGTCACCACATATCTGCATTGACGTTTGAATTGACCAGTAATGATTTGGCCTTACTTTCATTTCGATGTTCGGTTACTTTTCTTCATTATTATTTTTTGTTTTCATTTTTTATTTTAATAGTTTTGAAAAGTAACTGATAATTCGTCTAATTCATCGAATGATAATATGTAGCTTATAATACCAGTTTCAACTGTCTGATAATAACGGATGCGAAGTTTAACTGTACACTATTAATAACAAGGTATAACACGTATCTGATGATTCCCATTATTGGCGAATGAGAGTCCGTTCATTTTACACAACAGTGAAATGATAGTGTTTAACTTGCAAGCAACAATTTTCATGCAGCAACCGTATACAGATCCTAAAGATTTGTATATGGTTGCTTCCACAGGAACTTCGCATCGCTTGGGTTGCTGCAGGTGAATAATACTGCCCAATTGTTATCTCCAGTATTATTCGTGTAGTTCGCTCAGTTAGTCAAGTTAAATGAATGAAATGATAATAATCTTTTGTGCGCTTATCAGGATTAGTGATCCGGGTAACAGGAAACTATAATAAAGAAGGCTGCATAAATGTTTGTATACGAAACTCCTTAATCTTAAAAGCGCTTGTAGTAAAAGAAGAAGGGAATTATTGAAACAGAATGAAATATTTTGCTAAGTAATGATAAACGTTTATTATAAATAACTTTTCTTGTAATTTGCAGATGTAAAATATGAAAATGTAACGACACACTTAGACCAGTGTAGTCAAGCGTATTCTGCTCATTGGATGTAATATGCGAACTCCTTATATCAATTATCTATTAAAGTTCATGCGAAAACTTCCCTTGAAAATTAACATATTAAATTATAGGGTATGAATTCAACTCTTCTTCTTCCATCATGAATTTAGGTCAAGTGGCCTGTTCGGAACTATGTCATCACTTTCTCGACCTTATAACTATTTTTAATGGATAAGGGCGTGTTATATAAATACGTAAAAATCAGGGAAACAGGAATCTTTCTTTAGAGATAATCAACATCTGCGCATGCGCAATCTTCATTTCTCAGGATAGTTGCAGTAGTGCTTGGTAAGAATTCGTTTACAAATTTAAATTTCAACTCGGCGATTTTTATTTTCTGCGACATTTAATCCCAGAAAAATGTTGTAAATATATTTCTGTAATTATTTTAAAAACTGACAACTATAAAATCTTACTTTATGTGTTTCCTCTTTAATAGCCTTCGGCTCTTATTATTTATTTTAGTGGATCAAAATATTTCCAATATCAAGTCCACTCATAAAAGGGGAAAAAATCTTAATATCTGTTATAATTTTTTTTTTTTTTTTTTTTTTTGTTAGGAGACATCTTAACGAATCATTTCACAGTTTCCACTCCGGATCTTACTTTCATGAAATTTCTGAGGAACGTTTTAATCTAGTTGTTCAAATATTCTGGAATTGAGCCAGTAATAATGTTGACTTGAAAAGGTAAAATTTAGTCTTATTATGATTATTATGGGCAAAATTATTTTCACTGCTTATGTAATGAAATTACACTATTGTCACAGGGTTCTAACTTTAGTCCCGATCAACGGTTGAAGAATATCAGATCAAAAACTACTTGCTTTGCAGTAATAGAGGGAAAAACAAACAAACATTGTTTTTCTCGAGTGAAATCAGCATCCAAAAGAAGTGCTCAATATTCGCAAAAAAATTCATTATAAAAAATTACAATGACAAGGAGGATATTGGTAATACTGCTTATCTTTTCTCCTAATCACAACTTAGGAAATGTTTAAATATCCCTTATTAATAACCCATACATAAATAACTAATATGTGGAGGATAATGTATTACACATAATTCTATAAATGTTCGATGAGATTCAGATCAGGAGAACTGGAGGGACAGAGAAACATACAGAATTCTTGGATATGTTCTTAGAACCATGCTTGTATATAATGCAAGCCTTATCACATGTATTGTCTTACTGGAAGAGTTCAGCTCCATCTGGCTACATTGTCACCAATAGCCAGATCTGAACTACCTGATCTGAGACCCTCCCCAGGTAAGAATCAGCTGTCATATGCGTTCAATAGCGATGAGAGGACACGGTGATGTTCATGAGAAAGATTGATGCACCCAGACACCTCCATCACCGGCTTGTTTCTGGCCAAGCCTACATCTGGTTGACAGGAAACAGGCTGAGTGGACATACTGGTTTTCTCATGAGTGTATTTGGATTTTTGGATAACTAAAGTTATGATAAAATATTATTATAATTTCTTGTGCGATTTGCTGATTCAGTCCTGCTCTTCTTCTAAGGCTACTATTGGGAACAATCTCAGAGATAGCTGCTATTTTAACTACTATATTTAAACGGTTTTAGGGGAGATTGCTGAAAGAATAAACATCAAAACATAAATAAAACAAGTTCTATTTGCAAAATGAAAACGAAAGTGAAACATTTTAAACTCTAAACTGAGGAAGCAGAAGTCTATGTTGTATGAAATTCGCGCTTTTCTATCAAGGTTTGAATGCGTTGCTTTAGCAAACAATGATGTGATTATAACAGAAAGAATTTCTCCAATAAGGACTATATTTCGCTTCGTTAGGCCGATCCTGCGAGAATTTTCTGAAACTGTGATCCAAAGCGTAACAGGGCGAAACTCGCAAAAGGAACTCGGTAACAAAAATAATTATTAGTATAAAAAATGCTAAATAATTTGGGGTTTAGGAATACCTACAAAGAAACTAAGGGTATCATCTTAATTTCTTTCTCTCCCTGTTTTTTTTTGTGTGTGTGTGTGTGTGTGTGTGTGTGTGTGTGTGTGTGTGTGTGTGTGTGTGTGTGTGTGTGTGTGTGTGTGTGTGTGTGTGTGTGTGTGTGTGTGTGTGTGTGTGTGTGTGTGTGTGTGTGTGCGCTTCCCTAAGATCGGACCTTAGCTCCATGACATTGTTAAATATGTTTTTTGGTTGACAAAACATTTTTTCGAATTCTGATTAGGACGCAAGTAAGTTGGTACTTACTTGCGTTAGTTGGTCTGATTAAGTTGGTACTTCATTTGAAAATAGCTGACTCAGCAGCAATAGAATATTTTCAACTCTAACTTTTATAATGTTTATGCTATTCAACAAACATCACAGAAGCGATCTATTCTAAAAACATGTTTTTATTTTTCTAATTTTTTTTTTTTCAATGTGTTCAGAGATATGGAAAATGTTTGATATAGAATAAATTATTTTCACTATTAATATTATCAAAAAATAGTTATTCCAAAAAGTACCGTGAGAATCACTCATAAAGAAAGGTGCAAATAATATCAGTAAATTAATAAGCTAGATATTAATGATGTAGGCAAAGTAGTGTTCATTGACAGCATCTCTTAGCGTGATATTATACCAACTCGGAGTTAGCTGATGTAAACGATGATTTTAGACAAATTAGAAACTTTTACGTCACAGATCACCATATGATACGTCAGTGAACATTTTTTATAACAACAATAAACGGCCTTAGCCACGTGTCTTCATTAATAGACGCATTAGTCTGTGTAATGCTGACTACTCGTAGGTGGGAGTCTACGTGTAGAGTCAGTCATATATAACGTTTGGTCAACTCATCTCTATGATTTCATGGGTCGGTTCACAGAATTTTTCAGTTCATTTTAGAAATAGTGTGTTAAAATTATGTGTTAATTACTTCAAATTTTCTGAAGTTATGTTAAGATATTAGTCAGTAGGTTTATGTTAGGTGATGTCTCTCCAGGTTAGAAGTTTTAGCTTAGAGTGAGGATTAGCCTGGTCATATAACTGTTTATATCTTTATTATTTGCATTGTAACCTGGTTCCTTTAATCTTTTACCAAGTAAGTCAAAGAAAGAGTGCCCTGTAGAAACGGGACATTCTTTAACATGTAACTCATCATAAAATAAAAGGAATATACTGAATTAAAAACAAACAAAATAGGTTTGAATTTTTCAGAAAGTAATTTTATGGCTTATATTAAATGCATTTCCATTTTAAGGTATTTGTTATTCGGAATAAACACATTTGGTTATACACAACTCTTACCGCACATCTCCTCAATAAATTCCAATATGTGAATGATCTTAATGCGAGAACTGAAAATAAAATTAACAATGATAATTACGTAGAACAGTTCGGAAAACCAAAAATAAAAAACATGAAAAATACTTCCGTTACAGAATAGCATGCTTTTTTTTTAATTCGAATATTTAAATTTAGTGTCCAGTTCAGTTTTTTTTATTATTATTATTATAGTTATGTTAGTAAGAAATAGAATAAAGTATAGATGATCACCCATTACAAGCAAAACGTAATCGAAACGAAAATCATATATATAAAAAAATTATTAAATAATTATTTAGTTGTGAGAAATTTATATAAAAACGTTCTTAAATTTTTATCAATTCTTACATTTTATTCCTAAATTATCATTATTGTATCAAAAGATTAACATTTTTTTATAGAAATAACTAGGATGGAATTTTAAAAATAAAGGAAAATAATAATATAAAATTTTAACTAGTGGAAGTTTAGGAACATACTGAAAATAATAATAATAATAATAATAATAATAATAATAATAATAATAATAATAATAATAATAATAATAATAATAATAATAATAAAAGAAATAATGAGCAATGAAAATATAGCCGTAACTGAAAACACGAATATATATATTTATGAAACTAAATTAGATGCTGGCTAAGCACTATACGGCTTGAAGGTTAAACATATTTAAAAGTATTTTTAGATTACAGATTCACAGATAACTATTATACTGAAAAATAGAGAAAAATACTAAAGAAATAAAAAAAATAGCCTTCACGAAATTGAAAACGAAAACAAAAATAAAATAAAATCATCAGTAGATCAAGTGAAAAAAACCTAGCCAAGTGTTTTCCATAAAAAGTTTACTCAGCTTATTAAAATTTTATTATATATATAAATGTATTATACACGCCGACGGAATAAAGACAAGCACAGTTATTTCAGTATCCAGAAAACATAGAAAGAAATCGACAAATTATAAGTAAAATGAGCAGAATGAATGCATATTATAAAATATATAGTAGAATAATAAATTGAGAATTAAAATAATATGCTGAAAAAGAATATTATAATACCAAAATGGATGTGAATAAGGATTCTCACCCATTAACACAGCACTGTGTTTAAACCTGCTACAAAGTGATCCTGGTGAGTTTTTCACAGGGTAGTTCACCATTGTTTTTCCTACCCCCATCCCCAATTTTTAGCCGGTGTCCGGACCGGCATATAGATGGGACGTATTCATGACTGTAATGCATGGGTATACACAGTGGCGGTTTGGCTGTTCTTGGGAAAAAAAAAAACACGAGTTTCGGGTGGAAAAAAAAACCTCTACCTCCGTATGAGATCGGCTAACTCACCTTTAGTCGAAAGTGATTACCTTTAATCACATAAAGGTTCCTCATGTCACTGACCGGAATCGAACCCAGATCTTTCCGAGAGGGCTTCTTTTATACTGAGCTACAGAGTCGTCAGAATCATCCATAATACGGAATTTGTGTGATAATAAAATAAATATATCAATATTTGCAGACAATCACGTGTCATTACAAATATAATATTAATTGCGTTATTCTGAGTTTGTACTATTCGACATGAATATGATAGTAGAACATTTGAAATGAAAATATGACTAATTTTCCTTAATGATAATCCAATAGACCTATAATTTTAATTACCCGTAATATGTCATGCAATAAATAAATAGAGCTCTTAATTTGAATTGTAAAACATCTGGGTGTTATCAACAGTGAGTTAAATGAGAATATATAAAGATAAGACTAAAACAGCGATCCGCTCCCATTTGGTAACAAAACATCGTTGGAGTATTTATTTTTGTTTTATACTACTGTTTTGTGTTATCATAATACAGCAATTACGTTGACTTTAAAAGAATTTGTTGCAGAAATTCTAGTAACGCAACGCATTTTACTAAATTATTATTATTATTTTAAACGTTCTTTTAATTTCCTCATTGTATTTAATTGCTATAATTTTACCTAGTTAACGTTGTGTCATATTCTTTCATCAAACTACAAGAAATATTCTCATTTCTTTTTTTAATATCCCAGTTACAACCTACCAAGGCTCATAGTATACGAAGCTGTTGTCGGGCTCGACATCAAATTTACATTAGTTTCACCTGGTGGCCATCGTTTACTTCTCTATTTCTATATGTGCTTTCCTCAGAACGATATTCAAGTTTCTGTACATGGACAAGGGTTTCACTTATCATGTTAGGCAGGATAATATTTTTTACTTGATGCGGATATTTCCTACTTAAAGCATGCAAGAAACTGCATTCTTAATTTTCAATTTTCAGTATATTTAGGTATGATACAAACAAGAGTTGAAATCAGTATAGCTGCCGGCCAAGTGACTTTCTGGTTCAAATACTGCCGTCTGCATGGATGTTTGTGATTGTCTTTAGGTGGGAAATGAATTTGTCCGGTAAGAGAGAGAGAACGAGAGAGAGAGCGAGAGAGGGAGAGAGAGAGAGAGAGAGAGTCAGCCTGGTTGGCCGAGTGGTTAGCGTATTTCGCTCTCCAGCCAAGACGCTGCGGATTTGAATCCAATGGGAATGGATGTTTGTGATTGTCCTACTAACTCTGTGTAGAAGGGGAATCTGCGATTTTACCACTTCTTCTAGCAGAAGGTTTCGCTCCCATGAGATCGGGAAATGACTACACCGTCACTCCTACCTCATAAGTTTTGAGAGTTATTCACACATGACGTCACATACGAATAATTAACGAGCTGGCGAGAGAGAGAAAGAAAGACTGCTACCCCGCTTATTGAAGGTCTGAAGTGGATGAAAAAAGTTCCATTTTGGTTCTAAAGCAATGATTACTGATAACGGATAAAATAATAAAATTACACAAATATATAAGTCTTAAAAATAGACAAATAACGCCCACCCACTGTACTGATGTAATACAGGTTTACAAAAATAAAACAATAAGTTTCGAGGGTATGAGTCATAAAAAGCTTATTAATCTTCTCAAATCTTTGAACATAATAACATCATCATCCCCAAATTACTGATATGTACTTTCCCCAGATACTATGATAATACGTTTACATCATTATAAACTTCCTATCCTTCCCTTCATTAGCTCAACGATGCTATAAAATATCCGAATCCTGATGATGCACTGTTATCAGGACTCGGATAAACTCGGATAATAAACATCCTCCATGTTTTATAAATTCTGGTTGAATATCAGGCTGCGTTTTCACTTTTCAGGTTTTAATCGCTTTTAACCTTAAATATCTTTTAATCGTATTGATGGGTACTGCGTTCCTCTTGAATATTTTCCTCCATATTTCTATCACTGCTACTCTAGACATACGGAATATTTATCTTCAGTTTACATATCAGCTTTATCATGAAGACTCTTTATGTGGTAACCTTCAACCATGTTTAACCTTCCTGAATAGCTTCAAAGAGATTTTCCACCTTCCTAACATTGTAAGACTTTTGCTTAGCTAGTTATACACAGCTTCATTTTCTTAAATTGTTTTCTTTGCATTCTCGTTGACTCATTTGAGCCAATGCTGAGAAATTCTTCTCGGTGATGGGGGTGAGCCTGTCACTGAGTTGAACAACGCTGAGTTGGGCGATCTTTCGGGATCGTCTTATTCTTAGACCGCGCTTCACCTATACAAAGGTCGAAACAGGTCTGGGTAGTGACCTCCCCCCTATAATGTATAACATTATATAACTCCTAGGAGATGTGTTTTATACTATAGGAAAATACTAAGGACATTGATCGGAGTTTGCTCCACCTTTACTACGAGTTGCCCTGTCATGAAAGGTACGTACGCTTGTATCCACCGAAACGTTTATAGTTTGTATGAAATTCGGCATGAAACTCTTGTAGTTTCTCTATTCGGCTATGAAATAATGTTGGATTCAATATTCGGCTATGAAATAATGTTGGATTCAATATTCGGCTATGAAATAATGTTGGATTCAATATCCACTTCCACTTAATTTGGATAATTTTGCATAATCGAAGTGAAGCCTTTTGGCTCTATTTTTCAGGACTTATGAGTTTTGATAAAAACCAATACCTGATTTTCACATAGTCCTTATAAGGACTGGCTTAAAGGGCCGAAGCGAGAATGCTTTTCATCTTCCCCGTTATCTGTATAAGACAGTGTATGGATAAGGTGTTATTGAGCAATTAAAGCTCTGATCATGGCAGGAGGGTAACAGCAATAGCCGAATAGAGAAACTTTCCTAAATTTCCAATGAAGTTCTAACCGAGCCTCAGTTAGAACTTCATTGGCTACAGCATTGCCATCCATTACCCTCCAAGGGTATTTCACATAGTTTGCATCATTAATTAAATTAATAATTGCAGTGTTAAAAAATATCATTGGTGCTTCAGTGAATTTTACATGGAATTCAAGAAAACTACGAAAGATTTTATTAGTTTAAAAGTTATATTAAATAAATAAGAACTTTATTATGCATTTAGTTAATTTTATAAAATAAAATTCACATAGGAATCGAAATGCAGTTTAATATTGATACTCTTAAAAGCACAAAGATACATTTACATTCGAATAAAAAATGAACAGAGCATTCGTTTTAGAAAAATGAGAAACGTGTACAGGTCATATATGTCACACGTGGTTAATGGAAGCATCGAAAGATCACAGTATTAAAAGGATTATTCCCCATTCTAAGATTATTCTATGTTCTTAATTTAAAACAACGTTCTTGACGATTTGTTTTTATGGGACTATACGCCTTAAATTATATTCAGCTAATTATCTTTAGAAGCGATGCCCTTGGGATTCTAAGGATAATTAAATGAGTATAGATTTCGTTCTTTATTCTCAGCTTGCATTTCCATGTACTGGAGTGGTGATTTGCAGTTATTACTAAGAAACTACAATAAAGACTTTGTACTTTGTGTTGATGGACATGAAAATTGCATATAACTATCCGATTACGTCTTTCTTTCTTTCACATTTTTTTATAGAACTACTCGGTATTTTAATGTGATACAGGACAACAAGTGAGAAGGTGAAATCATATCGAACACGCTCCCCACCCCTACTTAAACCCCAACAGAAACGAGAGCGTTCAAGGTCTGGTCCTAGATTCACTTGTTTCACCATATGCTACTCTGAAGTAGCAACAACAAATGAAACTTATTGCTCTTGTTATGACTTACTATCTTACCACACACATGCTACAGTAGGCTACTGGGTCTTGCACAGTAAGACCCAGTGGCCCATTTAATGCATAAACTGGACTACGAAGAGGAAGAACAACTAACTGAAATGAATTATTATTGTGATTGCTCATCGATAAGAAAATGTCCTTGGTATGAAAGGCGGCAATGTGTAGTATACGAATTAAATTAATAAAAATTAACAATTAAAATTTATTTTAATTATGTATGATCTACGTGTGGATGAGAAATAAGATATTCTCATTCCGTGAATAATCTTAAAATGTCGGCTAATTTTTTTATAACTTTTCAAATATAAAATCTTGAAAATATCTTGACAATACTTCAGATATTTTGGATATTTCCAAAAGTCTGTCTAATTTAACCTAAAACACGCATCCCCTTTAGTGATATAATCACTACCATTGATTTTGTATCCTTTAGTTAGAAAGGCGTAGGTTGGTTATATTTTCTTTTTTTTTTTAATTATTGGTGAAATAGACAGTTTCACACTAGGTGCACGTACAGTAAAATCTCGAAGTTACGCGGTAGGTGGGACCAACAAAAAAGTGCGTAAGTCGAATTCGCGTAACTCGGGGTATAATTTTGCATGTAATTTATATATACAAACATACAAAATATTAGTTAGTTGGGACCAAATGTTTACAAAAATACCTATATTTTTTAAGAAATATAATCACAATTGTAGTT